>NC_133361.1:27859801-28011480 GCF_049309525.1 Garra rufa
ATATTTCTTCTTGTACAAGGGTAATATATTTATGCCTTTTTTTAAGTTAAACAGAAGTTTCTAATTTTTTTTGGCAATTTCTGTGTGTACCTGACAATAGTTTTATTAAATGAAATAGTGAAAGTGGATTCTTCACCGAAGTTCATTTGGAGTTTTCTCATGGCAGATGCTAAAAACATGCTAAAACACCACACTGTTGTGTATTAAATGAAACTGCACCGCTCATTCACAGAGAGAAGCAGAACATGCAGAGTTTATATTTAAATAGTAATGACCTAAAAACGATTAGAACAACTTTTCAGGTCTAAAAATACACATGCAAGGGCTTTCATAAGATTTCAAGCTTCATTTTTGCCTTTAAATCCTTCAAAAATGGTCCTAATTCACTTCCATTGTGAATGTTTCACTGTAACCTCAATTACTTTTTAAAGAAAACAATGGAGGTTTTTTAAATAGTAATCAAAATGATGCTACAACTGCTGTTGACTGAGATTAACTTGCACTGAACCCTGAATATTCCTTTAAGGGTGATATAAGTCTGTCACGAAAGGGCATGAACTTCATCATCCTCAAACGTGTCACAAGGCAAAACATGAGGCCTTAGTGTATCATTGGGCATGCAGCTGTGTATGAGGTTGGTCCAACTTTAGCCCCAGGCTCAGAGGAACAGATGACATGGAGGGGGTCCTCTGGACTCAAAACAGTATATTACTTAAGCTCAATAAATACACATTGGGGGCAAGGCGCCCTCCTTAGAGCTCCCATTAAAGGGCTGCCGGGATATCTGCGTAAAAAAATAAATATAAAAATTTGTCACTGCAACAAAGACCCCCCCCCAACCCCCCCATCAACATCTCTGTGATGATGTGACCATACATGCAAATTGCTCATTATCATCCCTGTCTTCCTCTAAAGCCTGAGGCAACGTATGCGCAAACACACGCACACAAACATACATATACATACACAACATCCCATCCATAAATAAGTGAACAGGCTGACAACTAGCAAAATATGCATATTTTAAAAACATATGTAGGAAAACAGTTTGATATTTTAGAAACGTCAGGTTTTTCATTGCCAAACATAAGCAGAGATGCACACAGGACACTGAATAAGCTGACAGAATGTCATCACAGGTAATGACATATCAAAAAATCTGAATAATTACGGTATACTTAAAATTCTGCTTGACATACTTTTTTTTGGAATTCTAGCAGTTTGATGGTTTGTCTCTGGGGTTTTTTTTCCCCCTGGCTGTGCTTTGAATCAGAATGCATGAAAGAGTTGCAGAACCACTACATTTTTATCACGATCCAAACAAACATGCTACATGTAGGCCTAGCATAAGCTGCTTTTGATTTAAATTAGATTGTATAATTTTAAAATTTAAAGAAAAAACTTACAATTTTGCCAATTTATGGTAGATGAAATATATCTGAAGGAAATAAAAACAACAGAAGGGCTGACTGAGACGCAAATTCACTCATTGACAGCAGGTGGCGCTCATAAAACAGCAGCAATACAGCATTTCCTTGAAGTTTTTTGCTTTTGGTATAAATATGTTAGCCTTAAGGTTATCTATAAGCTAGTGTGTTTCAAAACAAAGACAAGATCTAAAACTTACAATCTCTAACATCTGACATGATTTTTCACAGATTTTTTGATAGTGGCTGGTTCTGAAGTAGATCTGTCATGACAGCAACTGTTGTTCTGTTTATTGATCTAATTCTTGTTTCGGGTTTCTCTATCTAATTAAAGGGATAGTTCACCCCCCAAAAATTTGATGTTTATCTGCTTACCCCCAGGGCATCCAAGATGTAGGTGACTTTGTTTCTTCAGTAGAACACAAACGAAGATTTTTAACTCAAACCGTTGCAGTCTGTTAGTCATATGATGGCACCAAACCATTGAAAGTAAAAAAAACATGCACAGACAAATCCAAATTACACCCTAATACACGAAACGATCAGTTTTTGCGAGAAACTGAACAGTATTTATATCATTATTTACCGCTGATACGCAGCAATGGCCAACTGTCCTGAGCGCCTGCTCAGCATCCGGCGTGTTACCGGTGTACACACTTTGGCGTAGTATACGAAATGCTGGAAGGGGAAAAATTATCACTGCAGACCCTCCACAATTTTACTAAATTTATGGGTGTGTTGATATCCAGTCGAAAAGCAAGCAACCATAACTTCAAGCATTCAGGCTCAGAAGTTGGGAATCGGTGAACAGTCAACAGTCCCGGATGAGTATGCGCAAGCAAACGTGCTGTAATCTTTTAGCTTTAAATCGGTTTGAACAATCAGGATAAGTGCAAGTAACTACCATTTTGAATAGCCGCTATACCCAGTTTGGATGCCTTGGGGGTAAGCAGATAAACCTCAAATTTTCATTTTTGGGTGAACTATCCCTTTAACCTTAAATTGGGTTAGTCACTCAATTAATTCTCTTGTGCTTCGTTCCCACCCTTCTGAATTATGTTGCATTGATAAGGAGTTATCACAAACAAAGACAGTTTAGTTATGCTATCTTACAATCAATATATATTTTGTAAATGTAAGTTAAAGTGTTGCCTCTGAACCAGTTAAAACTTGAAGAGGTGATAAGGTCTAAAAAAATGTATGGAAAGAGTCTTAAAAAGGTATAAAATTATACTCCATGATTCCTGTATATAATCTGGAGTAACAGCTCACTACCAGTTACAAAAGACACTGTAGCAGTTTGTCACAGGCAATTTTAGTTGCATTTTTCATCAATTAATTTCTTAAATTATTCTGTGACTATGTTCTGGCCCGCCATCTAGTGGCGAAAAATGTTTTTGGCCAGATACCAAACTTACTTGCCGACCCCTGATATAGGGGATAGAGAATGATTCAGACAGTGTAAATATGCTTTCCATTGGGGTGAAAAAAGTCTGGTTTAAAGTTGTGTCACGTGATCCGCTGCTGTGCGTGCACAGCCTGCTTCAGTCCAGAGAGACGTAAGTTGGCGTCGACCACAAAGCGTATCCGACATTTGAATTCTACACAGAATCAGTGTTGTTTTTGACAACCATCTTAGATTTAGTCTTAGTCTTAGTCTTTTGGACTAAAATGCTTCTTAGTTTTAGTCAAATTTTAGTCACTTCTATATGTGATAGTTTTAGTCTAGTTTTAGTCGACGAAAAGTCAAAAAGGTTTTAGTCTAGTTTTAGTCAAAAAAAGGGAAAAAGGTAGTCTTTTAACAAATTAATGTAGGTCAGTAAGTATTTTGCTGTTGGGTAGTGTCACTTATAAGTTCTATATCTCAGATCTATAGTTCAACACAATGTGAGTTTCCGGATCGACTATTTTCACCAATAATTACAATAATGAAGGAATGGTTTAGAACATAAAAGACAAACAAGGATGGAATGCTAAAACGGCTTGCCATACTAGTATAGCAAAGAGTGTTTAATGCTAAAACGGCTTGCCATAGCGTCAGATACTTTTTAAGTTTTAATTGGCATGCACAATAAGCGGAAATGTCATGCATTTTAAACGTCTGACGGACCACCCACTAACATTTTCGTCTATTCTCGTCTCGTCAACGAAAACTCACACACGTCTCGTCATGTTTTAGTCATCAACAAGCCATTTTTATCTCGTCATCGTCTCGTTATCGTCATGAAAAAAGTGGCGTCAACGAAATGATTTCGTCATCGTCATCGTTGACGAAAACAACACTGCACAGAATTCTATTTTATATATAGATAATGCGATATGGATAAGATTGTTGCTGTCATACGCTGTCAAATGCAGCTTTGCCCCAAACTGTGATATAAATGAAACACTATTGGCTATTTAAAAAAGGAGGCAGGACTGCTTGATATGTCCAACCCTGTCTTCCTATTTCAGTTGAAATTACGTTAACACAGAATAACGCTGTGCGTTTCAAAGCACTTCAGTAGACCTTTATGCAGTTTGCGTGACCTTATATTGTCAAGTCATTAAGCATAATCCGTTTAGGATTATGCATGTAAACACACTTATTGACACGACACATACTGGATGACCTATGGAGACCTCTGTGTTTGCTGCCGGATCATGTTACAAAATGTGATGAGTGCGATGAGAAAGTGAGCAGATAGACATGGACATCTCACTCTGCTTCTTGAGACATCACATCAGCAGAGCCACACGCACACACAAACACGCATCTTTATCTGTCTCTCGCTCTCTATTTCTCACACTGTGCCGCCCGCCCACAGTAGAAGCCGGACAGTCCAAGCCAGTGCTGCTGCACTAATTCTTGGACTGGCTGTGAGCGTGTCCTGGGGAAGGGAATACAAATCAGGCTTTACTATACAGTCAGCAAGCACTGGCCTGTCTCCCAGGAGCTTGCCGTGCAGGCCGTCTGTGGCCTAGGCAAAAGCTGACAGGAAGGAAACCGGGGCCTTCGGCTCTCGGCCTCCCCTGGGGCTCGTGGCCCTCACAGAAATGGATTATTACAGTAATAATCACCCAATTCGGTGAGACGCCACTCAATGGAACGGCACATTTCACCTCTTCCAGCTCTAACATCAGTCTGTATGCGCATCAGTCTACGTACAAGCACAGCAAGCAACACCCACACTCATCCTTGAGGGTAAAAGCAGTGTATTGTTTGCTACAGCATATCGTGCAAACCCACAAAATCGACATGAATGTCAGGCTGACAAATGTGTTTCTCTGTAAAAAACTAATTCAAGTTGATTATTTATAACAGCGCTACACAGCACTGTGCTAGTGCAATTCAAAATCCAAGGAATACAGTGCTTCTGTGCATGCTTCTGCTTTTTGGCTAACACTGTATTACATTTCTGCACTTGTAAAAATAAAAAATCTGAAAGGGTTGATGCCATAGACAAACCATTTTTGGATCTCCAAAGAACTATTCAGTGTATGTTTCTTAAAATAACTATTTTTGCTTATTTTGAAGACCATTTTGATAATTAAAAGGGTTAGCTCACCCAAAAATGAAAATTACCCCATTATTTACTCATCCTCAAGGCATCCTATGTGTATATGACTTTCTTCTTTCAGACGAATACAATCGGAGTTATTTTAAAAATGATCCTGGCTCTTCCAAGCTTTAAAATGGCAGTGGCTTTTTCTATTCAACAAAAGTCCAATAAAGGGCATCCATCCATAATAAAAAGTGCCTCACATGGCTCCGGGGGGTAAATAAAGGCCTCCTGTAGTGATGTAATTGACCTGTAATGTGTTTTTGTATAAAAAATATCCATATTTAAAACATAATCACTTTTCTCTAGCTTGCGCTAACTGTCATACATGGAAGCTGTTCACAAAACGAGGATTTGAAAAGAAAAATGTCAGAGGATTTCGATATAAGCCAAAAGGAGACTGGTTTTCCTTTGCTAAAGTTAGGAAACTTTGCTTCCTTTGCTCCTGTAAACAAAGTTGGTTTTCACGAGATCAGTGCCGAATGTGCAACACATTCATCCACATGAATGTTAAAAATGAAAGCTAGAGAAAAGTGATTACGTTTAAAATACTGATATTTTTCATACAAAAACGCATCAATTCACTATAGGAGGCCTTTATTCACTCCCTGGAGCTTTTTATTATAGATGGATGTGCTTCATTGGAGTTCTTTTGGACTGTTGAACAGAAACAACCACCCACTGCCATTATAAAGCTTGGAAGAGTCAGGAAAATTTTTAATACAACTCCGAATCAACTGAAAGAAGAAAGTCATATACACCTAGAATGCCTTGAGGATTAGTAAATCATGGGCTAATTTTCATTTTTGGATGAACTAACCTTTTAAAGAACGTTTTCCATTATAAAAAACCTTTTGTGCAATGGAAAGATTCTATGAATGCTAAACGTTTTTTGTGGAAGCACAGATGCCAAAACTGTACAGTAAAATCATAACATGTTATTGTAAAAAACACATTGTCTTAAACCCCCCATTGTCACTGATTTGATGCTGAAGTGCTTGATTAGATCATGCTAATTTTTTGGCATGCGCATATGGTGTCTACACGTGCCAAGAGCGAAGCGCATATGCCATGATCCTAAATGACTATAATGTTCTTACATCCGTGCTTTTTTTTACCTCTACACTTAGACTTTGTGGTGTCCACAACACGGGGGCTTGGGCTCTCCAAAAGCCCCATTACACGCGCTTCTTCTACACTTTCAATCCATCTGATTAGCATTATTAGTAATCGCTTATGCCATCAGCTGCTCATAACTGGTTCGAGGTTACTTCGGGGGGTCACGTTCGAGGCATTTCAAACTCACGCTCGCTGAGAGTTGCTGGAGCCGTTACGCATAACGCATCATCAAGGATGCCCACGCGTCCCGCCTCTCCACACAAAGCACCATTAACCCTTCCAGCATCGTTATTATCAGTTTCGGGCGTCCATCACACAGAAATAGCTCGCAATTAGTCACTTACCGCTTATTCCCAGCGCAGTTGCTCATGGACGCGCTGGTGGTTCCTTGGAACGACGATGGCCAGGACATGCGGGACTTCTTGAGCCCCGGCCGGTCACTCGTGTCCATGGCATTCGAGCGCTCTATCTGTCGGTGGTGATGCCGGTCGGTGTCAGAGTAACCGCGATGTTTGATTTTGATGGGGGTCCGTGGCTGTCTCCACAGATGCTGGGGAGGCTTGAGGGTCGCCTGTCCCTCCCGGGGAACCGGCAGCGAAAGAGACAGGCTCTTTTTAGAGCAAGGTGGCGGTTCCATCATAGTGCAAAATTAATAGATGTACCGAACGCAACGTGTTAAAAGAGGAATAAAAAAACAATATGGCTATGTATTCGTTAAGAAATCAACCCGTCTACTGTCCGTAACTGACTAGTCTCCATGTCTAACACCGGAATGTATTGAAAGCAGGTCAAAAGGCAATAAAGATTCAGTGCTTTTGTGAGAACTAATCACAGTGTTCAGATAACAGGTGATGGCGCAATGTCGTCCTGTCTTCTTGTCATCTCCGCGCAATTATGTCGATGGTAAATCCAAAAAGTTCAGAAAGGCTCCACTTTAAAACATTACAAGGCGTCGTAGCATCCGCGCAGGTGAAGCTCTTCCCCTGAAGTTTCTCATTATGTTCAGTAGGGATTTATTGCTTTGATCAACCCTCCAGACTGCTTTCCTGCCGCTATTATTGCTGCTAAAGACCGCACATGTCTCTCCAAGCTCTGGTGTCTCCAACTGGAGCCATGCGAACTCTGCGTTGAGAAGCGACGTTGTACATCTGGAACTAACGGCGACTAAAACTCAAGCTCGCTGTCAGGAGATTCACCTTCCACCTCCATTAAAACCTCGCCGCGAACAGTTTCATTAGGCGAATCATGTTGAATTTTGCCTGGAGAAGAGCGCGCGTGGGATGATGGATGTATGAGAGAGATCCATGCACGCGGCTTTTCCGCGTCCCCGCTTTCTTCTTTCTTGAAGCATTCGCTCAATTCCGCGAAATCATGCTTGTAAATCAAAGTTCACCGATCTTCAGGCTGCACTTTAGTTAGTTTTGCCGTCTTATCTCGCTCGTATCATTCAGTTGTCGACAGATGTTAAATTATGGCATTTGAGAAACACTCTACCGCTTCACTCAGTCTCCACCACCACCACCATCTCTCTCTCTCTCTCTCTCTCTCTCTCTCTCTCCTCCCTCTCTCTCTCCTTTCATTTAAGAGTCCGCGCCTCTATGCAGTTTTCTCGTTCACTTAGACGAGATGGACCCAAACCGCTCCAGTCGTCACTAGTTTTCCCCTATGAATTGATTTCGCATGTAATTCCATTAAGTAAACATATCGATTTTACCAGTAATGCGAGGTGCATTTGCAAATGACAAATCGCCATAATTATGCCCATCAATTATAAATGAAATAAATATCTAATGTGGTGGGTCTAATGATTGTAACCGCACTGAACGAGGGTTGAATTTGTAGACTTAGAAGTCTTATGCAAATAGATAACCATTTATGTATCACTTACTCATGGAGATATTTCCTTTGATGTTGTGGGTCGATTATGGTCGCACATTATTCTCAAAGGATGTCTGCTTAAATCACTAAGGAGAACTACCTGTAGAAATATAAATCTATCAGCATTGCCATTCATCTTAATGACAGTTGCTCGACTGGTGCAAGATCCCATGTACACGATTTCAAATCTACCATTTTCCTCATGGGCGCACAATTCTGCTGCCAGGTTATTTTGAGCCAACCATCTAATTACAGCAACAGACAAGGAAAAAGGTCTCCAAAATCACTAGAAAACAGCTAGACTTCTGAAATATTAACAGAGCTGGGTAGTAACATGATACATTTGGATTACGTAATCAGATTCCAAAAATTAACTACATTTTAAAATAGTTACTTTTGTATGGATTACATGATTACATATCATTGACACAGTAGAATGATGAATTGTACACAATTTATTGATTCTCCCTAATTACTCTTTTTCTTCTTTTAATGTTGTCCAAATGAAGTTCTTGGCAATGCATGTAACTGATCAAATTTACTAAATATCTTCATGGAACATGATCTTTACTATATATATATATATATATATATATATATATATATATATATATATATATATATATATATATATATATATATAGCCTACTGCTTATACACATTCAGAAAGTCTTTGTGGACATTCACACAAAGATCAGTCAGGTGGCGACAGCATTTGACCACTGATTTACAAAAATCTTTTCAGGTTTCAATATTGCATCAACTGATAAACACACTGTTTTTTATTTGAATTATCACTTTAACCATGTATTTCTACGTATTTTGAAGGCTTTTGTCTTTCAAACACAATAAAATGCACACATTTACATTTTGTTTTTTATCATCTGATCGTTTTTCACTTAATATATTCAGTTGACGTACCCCAGAGATTTTAAAATAAATATAAATGTTTTAATAATTAAGTATCACATTTACATGTTCATTGGTTTTCTGATGCAGGTAAACATATAAAACATTTACATATTTTAGTTTTTTATTTTGATTAATCAAAAGTATTTTAATTTAGTATTTTTATTAATCATTAGCTTTTCATTAAACCCACTGCAGTTCCTTCACAAACACCACTATGTAAAACCTTAATGTAATATGTTTAACGCACTTCATGTTGTAAGCAGCAACAACTGGAATATATTTTCTTACTCTTTGTTGTACATACTTTAATAAGTGATAAATGAGTTAGGTCAAAAGTAATCTAAATGTAATCTAAAAGTAGTCTGATTATATGTGACCCTGGACCACAAAACCAGTCATAACTAAGGGTCTTTTATTTTTTTAATTGAGATTTATAAATCATCTGATGTATTGTTTTTTAGGACAAGACAATATTTGGCCGAGATACAATTGTTTTCTGGAAAAAAATCTAGAATCTGTGTGTGCAAAAAAATATTGAGAAAATCGTCTTTAAAGCTTTCCAAATGAAGTTCTTAGCAATAATCAAAAAATTAAGTTTAGATATTTACATTATGAAATTTACAAAATATCACCATGGAACATGATCTTCACTTAATATCCTAATGATTTTTGACATAAAAGAAAAATCGATAATTTTGACCCATACAATGTATTGTTGGCTATTGGTCCAGGGTCACACATTACCTAAAATGTGTAATGTAATGGATTACATTACTAACTACAATTTTCGTTATGTAATTTGGAATCAGTAATGGGTTACAATTTGTAAGTAATTCATTGAAATATTCAGAAAATATTTGATAATAACAGATGCCTACTTTTCAATGGCTGCTAACCAGCCAAACCTTGACCATTTAAAAACCACAAATGTTTGGCTCCCACATCAGCACAATTAAATGACTGAAGCTAGTTAATTCATCAAGCTAATGGCATATTTAGAAAAGAAGGGCTTTTTTTTTTTTAGTTGCGAAACACAACAGGATTGAACAGTTCTCCAGAACGAGTGCACCCTTTACAACATGTTGCTTCCTCTTTAATCCTCTTGTTGCAGGGCAGTCTTTGGTGATTAGATAATTAACCTTCGCTTTCATGCCCGCCCTTTGGCTTTCAAATCAAAGTCACATTTTTTTGCCTGAAAGCAGAACCTCTAGTTAATGTTTAGTTCACCCAGTGATTCCCAATCCTGGTCCTGAAGGCCACCCTATGTATCTGCAACAACGATTTCAAGTATTGGGAGTAGTCTACTTACAAACTAATAAGCTGAATCAGGTCGATTTAATTAGAGAAACATCCAAAACATGTGCTGTAGGATTTCCTCCAGGAACAGGGCTGGGTTGAATTAGTTATCTCTAGTTACTGAGCAACCTTCGACTCTATTAACGCAATACCCAAATGCCCGTAAACGTCAAAGCTTATATGTTGCTCTTCTAGATCTCTCATGCGTCTGTCTCATCTGTCTCTCATTTCCGCTGTAAACTTGACAGCGGCGATATTGATACTTCACTCATAATTAGATTGCACTCACTCATGTATCGCTGTGACGAAAGGCTTTTGCCTTTTTTTTCATTGATCCTGTTTACATTAACTCACTGCTGTGATAATGGAGGTTTCTTTCAGCTGGACGTCTTTAAAGGTCACGCATCTCCGCGCCGCTGGGTACACGAAGCGCAGCATTAGTTTTATGTATACATTGACATACTCAACAGACAGACAGTGAAATATGCGTGTGGGCGTGCAAAGGTGTCTGTTGGAGTTTTATATGGATTGAATATTGGTTTTCATCTCAATGACGATAAATACCGCTGAGGGCTGAATTACTGCGGACAGCTTAAACAAAAGGGCGCCCATTTACATTCCCAATGTGCACCTTAATGGAAATGTCAAGCACTTTAAATTTATTCTGCTTATTCTGAATGAGAAATAGGCAAATTCACAGCTCGCTTACCCTTCTTTTCCCCTTTCACCCCACAAATTAGACTGAAATATCACAGCTTACACTGTGATACGGGGCAGTAATGTATCTTAGTCAAAATAATAAGGCCAGTGTTCAGAGTGCATCTGCTACGGCGCATCTTCGGCGAGCAGTTTGTCTGCTCCTATTTTCACTTTGCGATGAGCGTATGCTACTTCTCAGCCCACTCAGAAGCACACATGCATAAACGAGCGCTGAAACATGAAAGGCGATTTCTCAATGTATTGCCAAGAAAAGCTTTTCGTCTGGCTGGTGTCCCAAACCCCTAGCATGAGGGCACCGTTGCTTTTGGGAAACGGCTGTAAAATATTAATTTGATCCTCTGAGGGATGGACTAATGAATGCAATGTAAGTGCAGTTGGTCGTGCATCCAGCACCTGTATCGCAGAACAGTAAATATGGAATGCACTTCGGCTTGAATGATGTGTAACCGCCTCCTACACTAAGGATATGTGGTGTGTTTTGTCGCTTGGCGTCTGAAGAAGCCGAATATTAGCCCAGAACGAGGCATGCCTATTTTCAGCCTTCTCTGCAGCTCTGTGCAAGGAGGAAGCACTTTGTTCTGCTTGTTTACCAGGCTATTACCTGCTTCTGTCCACTTTCTTAAACACCCTCCGCTAATATATAGCTTGTGTGTGCATGGTGTGAGGGGAAATGTGGACAGAGAATAGTGTTTTTTAGGTATAGTTCACCCTAAAATTAAAATTCTGTCATTAATCACTCACCCTCGTGTCGTTCCAAACCTGTGAGACCTTTGTTCATCTTCAGAACACAAATTAAGGTATTTCTGGTGAAATCCGAGAGCAGACACCAATGTAACTACCACGTTGAAGGCCCAGAAATCTAGTTTCAGATGATAATGTTTCAGATCATCAAACAAATTTAAATATTAATCAAAGATAACACAAGTAAACATAACATGCAGTTTTTAAATAAAGGTTTTTTTTAAGAAGGGAAAAAAATCCAAACCCACATGGCCCTGTGTGAAAACATAACTGTGGTTTATCACACCTGAGTTCAGTTTCTCTAGCCCAGGCCTGATTACTGCCACACCTGTTCGCAATCAAGAAATCACTTAAATAGGACCTATCTGACAAAGTGAAGTAGACCAAAAGATCCTCAAAAGCTACACATCGTGTTGAGATCCAAAGAAATTCAGGAACAAATGAGAAAGAAAGTAATTGAGATCTATCAGTCTGGAGAAGGTTATAAAGCCATTTCTAAAGTTTTGGGACTCCAGTGAACCACAGTGAGAGCCATTATCCACAAATGCGAAAACATGGAACAGTAGTGAACCTTCCCAGGAGTGACCGGCTGACCAAAATTACACCAAGAGCGCAGCAACGACTCATCCAAGAGGTCACAAAAGACCCCACAACAACATCTAAAGAACTGCAGGCCTCTCTTGCCTCGGTTAAGGTCAGTGTTCATGACTCCACCATAAGAAAGAGACTGGGCAAAAATGGCCTACATGACAGAGTTCCAAGACGAAAACCGCTGCTGAGCAAAAAGAACATAAAGGCTCGTCTCAGTTTTGCCAGAAAACATCTTGATGATCCCCAAGACTTTTGGGAAACTGACGAGACAAAAGTTGAATTTATTGGAAGGTGTGTGTCCCATTACATCTGGCGTAAAAGTAACACAGCATTTCAGAAAAAGAACATCCTACCAACAGTAAAATCTGGTGGTGTGGTAGGTGATGGTCTGGGGCTGTTTTGCTGCTTCTGGAACTGGAAGACTTGCTGTGATAAATGGAACCATGAATTCTGCTGTCTACCAAAAAATCCTGAAGGACAATATCCGGCCATCTGTTCGTGACCTCAAGCTGAAGCGAACTTGAGTTCTGCATTAGGACAATGATCCAAAACACACCAGCAAATCCACCTCTGAATGGCTGAAGAAAAACAAAAAGTCCTTACCTGAATCCTATTGAGATACTGTGGCATGACCTTAAAAAGTGGTTCATGCTCGGAAACCCTCTAATGTTGCTGAATTACAACAATTCTGCCAAGATGAGTGGGCCAAAATTCCTGCACAGCGCTGTAACAGACTCATTGCAAGCTATCACAAATGCTTGATTGCAGTTGTTGCTGCTAAGAGTGGCCCAAGTTATTATGTTTAGGGGGCAAACACTTTTTCCCACAGGGCCATTTGGGTATGGATTTTGTTTTCCCTTCATAATAAAAAAACTTCATTCAAAAACTGCACGTTGTGTTTACTTGTGTTATCTTTGATGATCTGAAAAATTAAAGTGTGACAAACATGCAAAAAAATAAATAATCAGCACTTTTTCACACCACTGTAGATGAAATAGTCCATGCATTAATCAGTGGTTTAACCATAATGTTATGAAGCTATGAGAATACTTTTTGTGCACAAAGAATACAAAACTAATGACTTTGTTTAACAATTTCTTCTCCTCCGTGGTAGTTGCATTGCTGTCTGCAGGGTCAGAAAACTCTCGGATTTCATCAAAAATATCTTAATTTGTGTTTCGAAGATGAACAAAGTTCTTACGTGTTTGGAAAGACATGAGGGTAAGTAATAAATGTGTCGTCAGTGTCTTTCACAAATTATTCTAATATAATAATTTGCTACTCAAGAAATGTTTATTATTATTAATGTACAAATGTTATTCAGGATTTTTTGATGAAAAGGAAGATCAAAAGAACCACATTATAAACACATTAACTGTCTCTTTTATCAATTTGATGCAAGCCTAATTCATAGAAGTATTTCTTTTAAAAACAAAAAACTTACTGACCCCAAACTTGTAAACGTTTGTGTATGATCAAATAATCTCACCCAACTGCAGAATATACACGTATAAGATTAAACAGATATAAAACTTAAAAATAGGATTGCAACATCATCTGCACAAAATGATGCAAATGCAGAAAAGATCAAGTTTTGAACAAGGGCAGTGTTCACATTTTTGTCGATAAATGTTTCAGATTTGGTTTAATTTTGCACTCGAGCCCGAGCAAAGTTGATGTTAATTAATACAACATGCACTCTAAAGAAATGCTTAGTTAAAAATAACCCAGTGCTGGGTTTAATAGGGACAAACTCAGCAGTTGGGTTGTTTCGACCCAGCAGTTAGGTTAAATGTTTAACCCAGCCTTCTGGGTAGTTTTATTTAACTCAACTATTGCTTTAAAATTAATATGTGACCCTGGACCACAAAACCAGTCTTAAGTAGCACGGGTATATTTGTAGCAATAGTCAAAAATACAATGTATGGATCAAAATGATAATTTTTTCTTTTATGCCAAAAATCATTAGGATATTAAGTAAAGATCGCGTATCATTAAGATATTTGGTAAATTTCCTACCATAAAGATATTAAAAAGTAATTTTTGATTAGAAATATGCATTGCTAAGAACTTCATTTGGACAATTTTAAGGGCGATTTTCTCAATTTTTAGATTTTTTTGCACCCTCAGATTCTAGATTTTCAAATAGTTGTATCTATTGTCAAATTCTAACAAAAACATAAATGGAAAGCTTATTTATTCAGCTTTCAGATGATGTATAAATCTCAATTTCAAAAAAATTTACCCTTATGACTGGTTTTGTGATCCAGGGTCACATACATTTCTTGCTTAAAATGATCCCAAAATAGGCTGGAAATGATAACATACTAATATGTTCAATAAGCTGAAGAAAAAAATTATTAAATGATAAACATTTTTTTTTAAATTGCTTATTAATAAGGTTCACCTTTTCATTATTGCTGATGGCTCTAGTAATTATGTGTCTGATTTTGGGTTCATTTTAAACCAGCCATATGTGACCCTGGACCACAAAACCAGTCATAAGCGTCCATGTTTTTTAAAATTGAGATTTATGTATAATCTAAAAGTTGAGTAAGCTTTCATTGATGTATGGGTTGTTAAGATATTTAGCCAAAATACAACTAAGGGTCCAAAAAAAATCAATATATTGAGAAAATAGTCTTCAAAGTTGTCCAAATGAAGTTTCTAGCAATGTATATTACTAATTAAAAATTAAGTTTTGATATATTTACAGTAGGAAATTTACAAAATATCTTCATGGAACATGATCTTTACTTAATATCCTAATGATTTTTGGCATAAAAGAAAAATAGATAATTCTGACCCATACAATGTATTTTTGGCTATTGCTACTTGTGCTATGTGCTACTTACTTGTGGTCTAGGATCACATATAGAATTTTTTAACAATAGTTGACTACCCAGATGGTTGAGGTAAACATTAAACCCAACTGTTGGGTCAAAACAACCAAGTCGCTGGATTTGTCCACATTTCAAATATTTAAAAAAACAACAACCTATGAGTTCAACAAAAAGACCTGTGTAAAAAACAACACTGGCAGGAAAAAAACGATTGAGAAACCCAAGCACTCAGCAGCAGATCATCTGAACACATTAATGATGACTTTCTGGAAAAAGCGAACACATGAGAACAATGTGGCTTTCTGGAAGAATAAACCAAGTACTCTCCAACCGCCTAATTGCACTTTAAGTGAGCTGCAGAAGTTGTGAAAGCAGAGGCTGAGGAGTGTCAAGATGAGCCCGGAGATAGGGTTGAGTGTCATTTAGAGCACGCGGCCGGCCAGGGTGCCCTCGCGCTTTTAGTTCACCATGCACCATTACCATCCGCTCTCATTACCTAGCGGCCCATCGTCTCAGACGCCGACAATATCGGCAGCATTAACGCTACCCGCAAGATATGATTTTTCCATTCCAGCTGTTGGTGGAAGAGGATGACATGTCAAGCCTCACTAGACGATGATTCATATGAACCAGACGCCGCTTCCCCCCCGAGATGTTCTGGAACATTCTGGCACAGTGAGAGTTAATGCTATCCAATCACCTCCTGCATGTTTTATTATCCTCGCCTTTCTTCTGTTCAGCATTTTGGGAAATCACAGGTTTCTACAGCAGAGTCAACACCAACAGTGCAGGGGGACTGTGTGGGTGGAAAAATGAAAGGCAGAATTCTAAATGCGTCTGACATATCGTCCACTCCGTCGCTATGCTTCCCGAAGGTAGACAACTAGCAGAGCTTCTCTGTCCAGAAAGCATTACAGAGCTTTGTAGAAAATGGAAATCAGAGCATAAGTGCACGTACGTCACAACATAATAACAGGGATCGCTTGTAGTGCATTCGAGTGCCGTTCTCTATTAACATCTGCGGCGACATGCAAAGAGCAGGGGAAGTCATCCAGTTAGACCGAGCTTATTAAAACACGCCGCGGTCCATTTGTCTTATTGATCTGCCTATGCTCCGTAACAGCATGTTGCCGTTTGCATTAGATCCACCATTACAGATATAACATGGCCTTTTTAGATGGCCTTTGGCTTCTTGAGTTTGTTTACCTCTTGACATCCTTTAATCTGCAGCTCAATGCCAAGTGGGCAGGGGCACATAGGCTTAGCTCTGGTCCATAGACTGTAAAAAAGATGGACAATGCGTCTCCGCTTCTTTCCACTATAGAAAAGTGAAGCCAAAACATCTAAATATGGCCGCTACCATCTTGGGGGAAATTACGTCATTTGAAGCCAGAGCATGCGCAGTAGAGTCGTGAGGCGGAGCCGCGGTGTCAAAGTCCCGCCCAAACTCCCGCAGACCCAATCGCACGATCACAATCATGACACCACACCCCGTTTTTATAGCATCAAATAACTACTTAAAAGCGAACTTATTAGAAAAACGAACACCTGAACATGAATCAGCATTATAAGAACTACCTCACACGATGGAAATCACCTTTGGAAAAAAATTATTTGAAGTGTAATTTGATTATTTAGTTTGGCTCACGTCCAATTAGATCAGAAGGGGTTCAGAAAAAAAAATGGCAGCTGGCAGCAGGAAGTACCTCCCATTGACAGCCGGAAGCCAGTTACTGGCATTCGGAGGGTAGGAGGGACCTACCACTTGGCGACAGCCAATCAGCATCGGCCAACTTGGCAGCAACCAATCATATGCAACTACGACAGACACGAATGGCAGTGTTTGTTGAAGCGGTACATTTTGAAATTAATGATCGGAGTAATGAATAATTGTTGCCTTGTATGTTTGATTTTAAATTTTATGTTAGCGAACGACAATGTAACTGTCTACTATAGTTAATCGTTAATCTTAGTATGTTAGTGGGCTACCATTAACTTAAAAAATTTCGTTTACTATTAAAAATTAACATGATCAAATAATCTGACATCATACAAAGCCCGTTACGAATTTAAAGGCTTTATTAAACAACCACAACAATGTTGTTTCTTGAAATACTACAAATGTAAAACTGAACCTTCATAACACAGCTTAAATTATTACAAAATAAAGGTAATAAGCCCGTGTACTTTTGTAATTCTGTCTTTAATCAGTTTACTGAATTTTTGAATATATATATATATATATATATATATTGGTCTCTCTATAATTTTTTTTACACACACATATTATATATATATATATATATATATATATATATATACACATATCCATTTAATGATACTTTTATTTGATAGATTTAATCGTATAGTACACAGTAATGACTTATTATATAAAAATTGGTATATATTTGTTAATAAGTTTATATACGTTTTTACTATATATATATATATATATATATATATATATATATATATATATATATATATATATATAGTTGTTGTTGTTGTTTTCTTCCCCTCCGAGCGATAGCTGACGTCCGGTTTTAGTGGCAGGTACTGTCGGCAGCCACTTCCTGCTGACAACTGCCAATTTTTCGCTGAACCCCCTTCTCCATTAGATTACATGGAGAGGGCGGGGTTTATGACCTATACTGCAGCCAGCCACCAGGGGGTGATCGAAAACTTTTGGCTTCACTTTTCAGGACTCATA
Organism: Garra rufa; assembly: GCF_049309525.1. Lineage (NCBI taxonomy): Eukaryota > Metazoa > Chordata > Actinopteri > Cypriniformes > Cyprinidae > Garra > Garra rufa. The sequence continues at coordinate 27,877,581 of NC_133361.1, forward strand.
CGGCACACTTGCTCTGGTCAGCCAATCACAGCAGCCTTTTAACCTAATTACCAGGATGGGCTGAGTCTCCAGAAGAGGCTCTTGTCCTCCTGCCCTGGGTTTGAAGGGCACGGAAACAAAGGACGCCGAACATAGGTTTTTTGAAAAGAGGCCGAAAATCTTCCTATCACCTTCAGCGCTAATTCATTGTTCCAAACCTAAAAGGATTCGAGATGGGAACCTTGACATTAACCCCCGACAAAAGGGAGTGGAAAACGCTGACATTTTCACTTTCTTATTTTTAAATGATAATGTCAAGCCACCCAACGAGTATCTCTTTCTCCGAAAAGTCAATTTAAAGTCTCCCGGAACAGCAGTGTTGAGGCTTGTATTGACATTTCTCTACTCTATGGAGATATAAATCACAGATTGTTTGTGTTTATTGATGAGTAATCCTAATCTTCAAATCTTAACCTTTGGCGCTGACAGAGTGGGTGCGGAGTGACTTTTTCAGGCGGCCAGGTCCAGCAGGGACGGCTTTTTTCTCCATCCAAATCCGACTGTAGAACTCCATGGGGCATTTCGCTCACGTCAGATGAGGAATTCTCTGCTCTCCAAAGCGCACAACGATATTTTAGTGTAACGCCATATCAGCATGCATGGCATTAAATTATTGACTACACATTCGTTCCTCTCATGCATCAGTACAAAACAAAACTAGACTTATTCAGACACACTTCCAGTGTGTGCAATAATTAAAACGTATAATCAAGTATACACTAAAAAAATGCTGGGTTGAAAATAATCATTTTGGGTTTTTTTGATCCAGCTTGTTGGGTTAAATGTTTTTACCCAACATGCTGCAGTTGTTTTATTGAACTCAACTATTTTTTATTAACTTACTATATTGCTGGTATAAAATGGCCTGGGAATTACAAATCACACAGAGAATTACTAGAGACAACAGAAATAGCCAAAAGGTGAACATGTATTAATAAGCAAAAAAAAAAAAAAAGAGACAAAGTGATTATTTTTGAGTGAATACAGCATACACTGTATAACCAAATGCTGGGTTCAACCTGTTGGGTCATTTTATTGGGTTGTTTTTAACATTTTTACTCATTTTACACAAAACAACATACCAGATATAAGTCAGCTGACACAGCAGTGGTATTTCGCATGGTGGAAACGCCTTTTGTCTTGAATAACATAAATTGATTTTATTCGTTATATTACCGAATTTAATTTAATTTGATGTTAAAATATGTTCTCTAATCTCAGTACTGTTTACTTAGCTATGAGTGAAATGCTAGGCGGCGGTCTGGCAATGTAGTCGGTGAAAAGTCAACACTCCCAGATGAGTTCACACATGGAAACGTAATCTTTTAGTTTTTAATCGGTTACCAGAATCAGGATAAGCACAAGTAATTACACTTTTGAGAGGACAATATGCACTGTGTAAACAATGAGTGACGTATACGCACGACAGATGGCTTCTGTGCGTGCATCTACTATGGTAGATCACGTTGATGCATTATGCGCCGGCTGGGTGAACGCGCTTAGGACAGTAGAACATTGTGATGGATTAAAGGTAAATAATGATATAAATACTTATAAGTTTTTTTGCACAGACCGATCGTTTTGTGTCTTAAGACCACAGGGTTTAATTTGGTTTTGTCTGTGTATGTTTTAAAGATTTGGTAAACATTGACTGCCATTATATGATTGACAGACTGCAACAGTTTGAGTTAAAAATCTTTGTTTGTGTTCTACTGAAAAAAACAAAGTCATCTACATCTTGGACGATCTGGGGGTAAGCAGATAAACATCAAATTTTCATTTTTGGGTGAACTATCCCTTGAACCCAGCATTTTTCAGAGTGTGCTTAATAATAAATGTTCATCTTTTAAGTATTGCTGTTGCCTCTATAATTCTGTGTGATTTTTAATTTCCAGGCCAACAACCCAGCATGTTGGGTAAAAACATTTAACCCAACCTGAGATAAAATAACCCAGCATGTGATCTGTCCAATATTTTCCCAGTGCTGGGTTGTCAAATAACCCAAGTTGGGTTGTTTTTAACCCAGCATTTAGAGTGTTTAATTCAAGTCTATACAACTGTTCTCTTTAACCTCTTTTCACTGAAATAGTGCTGATTCCTGTGATGATGTGTCGGCGAAATCTAAGCCGGTGATGGACTGCTGTTCACCGGAGGAACTATGAACCTCAGACTGCTGCCTCGCATTTCACTCGCAGGCCGAAAGATGTCATGACTGACTCCATAACCTGCCCATAAACAAATACTACAGAGATTAGAGAACATATTTTAACATCAAATTAAATTGAATCCAGTATTAAAATGAATAAAATGTAATTTCAATTTATGTTATGCAAGGCAAAAGGCATTTCCCTCATGCGAAACAACCTCTGCTGAGGGCAGCTGACTGACATCTGGTCTTTGTATGTTGCATTGCCCGCGTTCTGACTGTAACTCAATGGCTGGGTTGTTTTGTCGGATGCATGAGGAGGGGTGTATAGTTTCAGCTGTCAGTGAGATTGACCCAGCCACTAACAGAAAAACTACCCAGCACTGAAGAAAAACAACCCAAAAGGCTCAACCCAGTGGTTGGGTGTAAAAAATAACCCAGAATCTTTTATAGTGTACATTTCTGTTTTCTTTCTAGATGTATTTTTCTACTAGATTTGGGGGCAAAAATATTTCAGGGCAAGAATTGTTTAGGAATGCATTTCATTTCCACTTCGTAATGCTTAGACATGGTAAATTAGGGGAGAAAAACACTTTCTGTAATCCAGTAGGTTCTGCTTTTTGTCAATTGTCTATCAGGGACACTAGATTGGCTGACGGCGCCACAGGAACGCTCACAGTCACAAGCCCTTCACTGCCGTGACTTGACTTGAATTGAATTTAAGAAGATATTACGGTGACAGCGTTGAGATCTGAGCAGAGGTGTAACAAGAGAAGGTTAAAAAAACAAGTTGTGCAGCAGCAAAGATGCGCTCAAGGGCAAATGCTAGAGCACAGATGAGGGCTATTGGTTGACGAAAGGCTTTATTTTCATTATGTTGTGGAGTATAAAGCAAAAGGACTGCGTTATTGTCACATTGAGGTCCTTACAGGAGGCCTTGGCATCAAGGATGACACCTAACCGTACATGTCCTTATAAAACCTGGTGCATATTGTTTATTCTGACCCAGAATTTCAAGAGGAAACACCATGACAGAAAAGTCTAACCACATTGTTTGTGACTGACAATGGAAGGTGGAAAAAACCCTAGTGTTAATCTCTCCTAACTATCAGATTTTTGGAGGATATGTGAAATACATCTATTAATGTGAAATGCTAAATCAAATATTCTATGTAAATTTATGCATTTTGACAATTTGGTTGAATAATTAAATAATGAGAGACAAATCCAATAACAGAATCCAGGTCAAATAGACACATCTGAATATAGTCTTACATTTTTAATTTGAAGCAATGCCATAATAGTAATAGACTGTGACTGATTCAGACCAATTTTACTCAAAAGGCCTATATGTTATAATGAAAACTTAGGTTTCTGCAAAGCATATCCGTTTCACAGAATTATTAAACAGTAACTCAAGATTATTAAGAGCATAACCATTCAATGAATGTGTTGAGATCTAAGGTCAAGAGGGAAATTAAAAGTGTGCGTATCTTACCCTATACATTATCAATAAGAAAAAGAAATATAAAAGTTTAAAATGAGGTTTAAAACAAATTACATAGATTAAAGTCTTTGTGATAATAGCCTCAATTCCCTTTAATGTTTAAATGCAAATGGCACAAAATGATGAATGTAGAATATACTTAGAAAATACCAAAAACTATATATTAGAAACATACTGTAACATGGTTGTAAAGAAAACAGAATAAATGATTGCAAAAAATAAAAAAATAAAAAAAAAATGCATACTGACTTTAAAGTATCAAAAGCTTGCACTCAATAAACTCAAAACAAGTGCTTTGACAAAGCTGGAGGCCACAGTGGGTCGACCTTCAACTCAAAGATCTAGTGAGAGAGGTCTTGGCCAGGAGTTCACTCCAGTCACTATTAAGCTTGAGGATACAGTAAACATCTACTTTGAAATGTCAGAGGGGTATATGCATTGAACAAATTAAGTGAGATATCCAAATGAGTGAGAGAAGACCCTTCTAGATGGTGGAGAGTAGGACTCCAAGCACTCATCCCTGAGGACCCCATGGTGAAGCTTCAGAAGGGTTATGAGTGTAACGACTTTTTCTTGCTGAATTAGGCTGGCCACACACTAGACGATTTTCAAATCTTAACCGATTTTAAAACCATAGGAGACCACAGATATGAAGACAGTTTCAAACCAATTTTTAGCCTTATTATCCTCTGAATGCGCACTTTAGATGATTCAACCAGACCATGAGATCACACGCCTGTTGATCGTAGGAATGGTTTCACAATGACACAAGATCTCACAAGATCAAACGTAACTACAGAAGAAAAACAAATGGAGAACAATAACGTTGTGAGCTGGCTCTCTTTGCGTTCTTTCTATTTCACAGTGAAAAACAAAGAATAAAAAAGGGTGATGTTCTTTCTCAGTACTCTGCTTTTGTGGCATGTTTGTGACTGCCAAGTTTCAACAATAGAAGCACGCAACATCTGGTAGGTGAATTTGCTCGCTCTTATTGGCTATTGTGGGTATCATGCCAGAGGCAGCCCAATTAAGGGTCATAAATATCCAACATTTGATATTTACAATTTGAGTTCGGGGATGCTCCATCTCGATCAGGAGCTGGTAAATAATGATAATGACACCATACAATAGAACAACAAGCCTCCAATCGGGCCACATACCCCAATTGTTTGGGGGGTGCAAATCAGGCTTAAAAATCGGCCTTAAAATCTTCTAGTGTGTCGCCAGCCAGATTCAAGGCTTTGTCCAAAAAATCCTCTACTGTGTGCACTAATAGCACACACACATCACAGAGACGTCTATTTGACATCTGCATTTACATCTGGAAGACGTATTTTTTGGAGTGTTTGCTCATCTGCAATATGTCTATAGGACATTTCCTATCAGACTTCAAATAGACGTTTATTAGATGTCTTTAAGATTCGTATTATTTAGAATGTATGTAAAACTGATATCTTACAGGTGTCTATCAGATGTTTGTACACAATAGATGCTTTCCAGATCAAGTGATCTTTAACAGACATCTTGCAGGTGTATGTGTGCTCTCTGGATGGTGTCCCTGATAGCACACATACATCTCGGAGACATCTGCAATACGTCTATTGGACGTTTCCTATCATATGTCAAATAGTCGTCTATTAGATGTCTTTCAGAAGTTTATGATTTAGAATTTGTGTAAAACTGACATCTTACAGGCATCTGCCAGACGTTTGTACACAGCAGATGCTTTCCAGATCAAGAGAGCTTTAACAGACATCTTGCAGACGTACGTGTGCTCTCTGGATGGTGTCCCTGTTAGCACACATACATCTCGGAGACATCTGCAATACGTCTATTGGACGTTTCCTATCATATGTCAAACAGTCGTCTATTAGATGTCTTTCAGAAGTTTATGATTTAGAATTTGTGTAAAACTGACATCTTACAGGCATCTGCCAGACGTTTGTACACAGCCGATGCTTTCCAGATCAAGAGATCTTTAACAGACATCTTGCAGACGTACATGTGCTATCTGGGGTTATCTGCTCCCCATCAAGACAGAGCGTCCCCGATCTCATCGTAAATATCAAATTATTATCAATATGCATGGCTCTTGATTGGGCTACCTCTCATGAGATACCTATGGAAGCCTGTTTCCGCCACTGAATAAAAAATAAAAAAAGGTAATTGCGACTTTTTATCTCACCATTCTGACTTGTTTCTCGCAATTGCGAGTTTACATCTTGCAATTTTGACCTTTTTTTCAGAACTGTGAGATATAAACGCACAACTGCGAGTTATAAAGTCATAATTGCTAGATATAAAGTCAGAATTGTGGGATGAATACTCACAATTGCAAGAAATAAACTCAATTCTGACTTTTTTTTCTCAGAATTGTAAGATATAAACTCGCAACTGAGAGTTACAAAGTCCAGTTCTGAGGAGAAAAAAAGACTGATATGTTCACAGAATTGCGAGTTTATATTATGCAAATTCTGACTTTATAAGTCTTAACTGCGACTTTATGAGATGCAATCGGGACATTATTTCTCACAATTGCGACTTTATTTCTCAGAATTGCGAGTTTATATCTCTCAATTCTGACCTTATAACTCGCAATTGTGAGTTCATATTTGAACTGAGAAAAAAGTCAAATTGCAAGTTGGTATTTTATGTGAGATAAGTCGCAATAACCTTTTTTTTTATTTAGTGGCGGAAACGGACTTCCATAGAAACCCACGATAGCCAATGAGAGTAAGCAAGTGTCAACTGCTGGATGCTGCATACTTTTATAGCTGAAACTTGGCAGCCACAAACTTGCCTGAGTACTGAGAAAGAACATCACCCATATTTTTTTTCCTGTTTTGTTTTTCACGTGCCAGGAGAGCCAACGACAACGTCGATTGTCCTCCATGTGTTATTCTTCTCTAGTCACATTTGATCTTGCAAGTCTCCGTGAGATCTCATGTCATTGTGAAATCGTTCCTACAATCAACAAGTGTGTGGTCTCGCGGTCTAGCCGAATCATCTAGTTTGCATGTTCCGACAATTATGAGGCTAAAAATTGGTTGAAACTGTCTTAATGTCTGTGGTCTCCTATGAATTGCCCAAGATGATAATACTTGCCTAGAAAAATGCACAACTTGGATTCAGCAGTTGAATGTCACGGAGGTGGCAGCTAGAAGGAATGAAAACTGGAATAAGATAAATGGCCAGGCATTTGGAAGTGAGGCAGGTTTGGTTTGTTTCAGTTTATTGAAGACAAGATTGAGTTTCTTTCTTCCAAAAGTACCAGGGTAGTTGAAGAGAAGGTGGTTGATGTGAAATTAATGAGGGCTTGTGGCAAAAATGCTACCAAAATGAACAGAAATGCCCCATAAATTCAAGACAAAGAGACATAAAATTCAACTGCACAATTAAACAATGTATTACGGCTGTCATGTTTAAAATTAAATCTGAAAATGAATGAAAAGTGTCAATTCGCGGATTTATATTTAGATCAGATGTATTTATTAGAGAGTTTTGCTCATCTGCAATACGTCTATAGGACGTCTCTTATCAGATGTTAAATAGATGTCTATTAAAAGATGTTTATGGGTTTAGAATGTATGTAAAACAGACATCTTACAGACGTCTATCAGATGTTTGTACAAAGCAGATGCTTTCCAGATCAAGTGATCTTTAAGTGAAATCAATTCCAGGGAGCAATTATTGCTCCTTAATGGAAAAGTTAATTTCTGACCCTGGTTGATGGACACACATGTACAGTCTAAAGAGCATTCTGAATTTTTGCCCAAATGACTGCGAGATACAATTAGATGTAATTTCTCAATTTAAAAAACTGAATAGTAAGATTAGGAAGGAGGAAATTTGGGAATTTCCATTGTAATATGATGAGGAAAACAGATCCATGGTGTAGCGGTTAGAGCCCATGTTTTGACACGGTTGAAAAATAGTTCAATCGGAGATGAACATGGAGACTATCGAGACCACATAAACATTGCCTTCATGGGTCTCAAAACTGGAAAATCCTTGGACTAAATCTTGGTTTCGGCTTCTGGACCACAGAGGCCCTGCAAAATCTTCACGACTCTGAAGAACTGAAATATCATTTTATAATCAAGGGCATTAGCGAGCTAAGAATACAGCTGTGATGGATAGTCGTGGCTACTTAGCCAGCGCACAATGCTACGTCAGCTTCTCCACAAACCGTTCTGTTCAGTTCTGTTGTTTTTATATAGCTAGGCATTTCACCCACATAAGCATTTTGTAAAAAATGGGATTCTGTTGTATCTGTACAGCTCAGCATTTGAAAAGATGTTGCAACACATTCAGCATTTTTTTTCTAGATATTTGACTGGATCTTAAATGCAACTTTGCTTGACATCACAGGGAGAAACAGACTTTCTTGTGTATATCAGGATATCAACAGGTCTGCACATGAACAAGGTTCATATTGTGAAAGTATGATGAATGCAACAAGAATTGATTACAAAAGGTAAATTCAACTTTGAAACTTTGATCTGTTCTGTAAACAAAACTATTGTATGGTGAAAAAGGCCATCAGAGCTTGACAAATGAATCGTTCTTTTCATTATATGAAAAAGAGCAGCCCAGATATTCAAATCTGATGTTGCATGGCAGAAAAATTGTTGCTGGCGATGTGGGTAGGTGATAAAATATTAACCTTTGGCTGGAGTTTCCCTTTAGGCTGCAGTGTTCATGTGGGTGATAGGGGTTAGATTCTTGCATGATTTTCTTGTTCCAAAGCAGCAAAAAGGCCACTAATAAAAATACATCTTCTCGGCCTGAGCCAAAGATATGTCAGAGAACGTGTTTGCAGATGAAGTGTCACAGATTGTGGTGTCTTCAGGGCTTATCCCACTCAAAGGTACCCAAGAAGAGACATTGTTTTGGCAGAGAAAAATACAACATTACTCACAGTGGATTATCAGCTCCAAGACCTCCAGGAGATCTAAATAAAAGCGTTAGAGGATAGATGAAGTTTGACAGGTATCTTTAGCGGTGGATCGTTCTTGATGCAGACTGTATTATCGTTGAGAATCATCCATCCTCAAAGTGGCGACAACATGTTCTTTTGTCTCATTTTGACAAAGCTTTTGCTTACTCAGATGCACTGACGCTTATGCTGCCTTCATTTCAGAACAATCGCGTTTGATGCACAATGTCATAATTACCAGTGGGGAAAGTCATGATTTTCAGAGTTGCATCGTGTCATTTAAAGAACGTGATGCAAGACAATGCGGTGTCATAATTGAAGGGGTAATTCACAGCTAATAAGACAGGCTTTTAATGAAACTCTGCTGTCTATGCAGTCAAAATGTTAAAAAAACAATAAAAATTAGTGTTACATGACTAGGAAAAAACAAGAAAAGGGGCTTGTGTGGTTTGACTGTCCATCGATGGACAAAATGTGGAAGTTAGATCTGTAGTTCCATAGAGGGTTTGTACTTACGTCACAATTTGATCATCTACCCGGATGACTGCACGGTTTACATACTACTGAATACGTTGTTCTGCTAATTTATGCTGTCTAAACCATGGAAAAAAAATGTGAAAGCTGCTAAATCATATAGAGAAGGACTTTGTAACCAGGAAAGGGTGCAATATTTTGACAAACTAATGTTAACAGGTGGTAAAGATATGTACGAGCAGTATTAATTAAGATATTAGCCTAATATTTCACCTACCTGACAGACAGATAAGAAGAATAAACACAAATGTTGTCAAGATTCTTGCCCTGGAAATCCTGGTTCAGTTTGGCCAACCACAAATGCCTTTTGTTCCTCAGATAGTTTTTTGCACTCTTCTCCTTGATTTGTTATAACTTTTGGCAGTCTATATATGATTGCTCATGTTCAGCAGCAATAATCAGCAAAATTTGCTAATTTCCTTTCAGTTCAGTGGCATTGTTTACCTTCAGTGTAGCCAATATGGTCGATTGATGAGGCGTCGTGAAAACACTCAGGAAATAACTAGAAGAATAACAACGAGTAGTAAATGGTAGAACTGTTTGCACTACAGACCAGTGTGTTCACAATTAAGATAATATATTAAAATAATACGATAAGACACACCGATTTGCAATATCAAGCAGCAAAATTATATTTTTTGTACAGCTAAAAATCGCTGGACGCGAATGAGACAGAAAGCCAGACCCATGAAATGTACAAGTGGCCGCGCCCGCTCTTACGGCAAAAATAAGGTGGATACATCAAAATAAAGAACAGAGCATCTATTTTTGCTTCTTTTAGCCAAACAAACCGTTTTATTCTAGTTTTAAGCATTATTTTGTTTATCAACACTTGAATGAAGGCAAGTTTCATTACAAAATCGCGTTTTTATCAAATACTATGTTACCTCTGGATCATATTCAGTACGATGATCAATGCAAAGACGCAGTAGATCACTTCCGTCAGCACCCTCAAAGATTCAAAGTCTTTTAATGTCTGGATCGACATTTCACTTAGTTTTCAATTACATGCTGTTTATTGTTGAGGATCGCATTATTTTTCATATGTATCTACGACGTTTCCCCGTCTTTCTTCACCTTTTGATCGGGAGATTTATTCAGAAGCAGCGTAATAGCGCCCCTGGGCGTAACTGTGAAATCACGGAAAACGTGTTTGTCAGGAATAAATAACATAAAATACCATGTTTGGCGAGGAAAGAGTCAAGAAAGTTTTGCTTTCTGACCTTGCACAGACAGCAACGCAACAGACACATTCAAGGCCCAGAAAGGTAGTAAGGACATCAATAAAATAGTCAACCATAACTTAACACTATGAGAACACTATTTGGGCAAAAAAACCCACAGATTTTATTCAACATTTTTATATGTCCATTTGTTCATGACCCTGATAGCACACACATATCACAGAGGCATCTATTTAACATCTGGAAGACGTAATTTTTAGTTTGCTCATTTTCTATACGTCTATAGGACGTTTCCTGTCAAATGTCAAATATATGTTTATTAGATGTCTTTAAGATGTTTATGATTTACAATTCATGCAAAACTGACATCTTACAGATGTCTGACAGATGTTTGTACACAGAAGCTTTTCAGATCAAATGATCTTTAAAAGACCTCTTGCAGATGTATGTGTGCTATCTGGGAAGGGAACCACCCCTGATAGCACACATATCACGGAGATGTGTTTGACATCTGCAATACGTCTATAACCCTGATAGCACACGTACATCTCTGAGACATCTATTCCCTGTTAGCACACACACACATCAAGGAGACATCTATTTGACATCTGCAAGACGTATTTTTTGTAGTGTTTGCTCATTTGCAATACATCTATAGGATGTTTCCTGTCAGATGTCAAAAAGATGTTTATTAGATGTCTTTAAGATGTTTATGATTTAGAATGTACATAAAACTGGCATCTTACAGACATCTGTCAGATGTTTGCACGCAGATGTTTTCCAGATCAAGTGATCTTTAACTGACATCTTGCAGACGTAAATGCAGACGTCAAACCCATAGCACACGTAAGTCTGCTAGATGAATTTTAGATTGTTTGTCATCTATAGGACATTTCCTCTCAGATATCAGTAGAAATTTCTGAGTCATTTTTTTCTTCACACACAAAAAGCACTCTTGTAGCTTAATATTATGGATGAACCACTGATACAACTAAGCTTGTACCAGGAAATTGCCTACAATAATTGAATAACTTGATACTTGATTTAGTGATTTAAAGTTTTTCATAATTTCAACCCTACTGTCAACGATACTAATGATTCTGAACTTCCCTTTGAATTGGGCAAGTAGTGTATTGAGTGTAGTTGATATGCATATTTGATAAACCACACAAACATCATGAAGGTGAACTTAAATAACATTTACTTGTTCAAATGTCACAAAAACAGAGCAGAAGAGCTGTACAAGAGGAAAGATTGATTGGTGATGAAAGAGGTCGTTCACCACATCTGAAGGTTTAGTTAATTTCACACAGCAGCAGCAGCTCTTACCGCATATCGCACATGAAAAAAATTTACAAGATACTGCACTGTGCAATTTCACCCAGATGGATACAAAATATAGAGCAGCAATTTTGATACCATTACAGACTGGCAGAAGAAATAGAACACGAGTTCAAGACTCCAGAGAAGAAATAATCAAACTCAAGCATGTACACCGCAAAGAAACAAACTTAAATGTAGCTGAGAGATTACAGTAAACACTGCCGTCGTTTAGGCACACAAGTAACTCCGGGTTCCATCGTAAGCCACGGTACAAGTCAGAGGTAATGCGTTATCACAAATCAAAATGTCAACCAGATTAATAAGTCTCTCACACACACACACACACACACACACACCAAGTACTCAATCATACGTCAATCACATTCTTACCCCTCTGGGGGCACAGCAGTTCAAACCAGAGGGGAAAAGGCAGTCACAGTTACGACGGTAAAAGGAAATGTCACGCTAAGGCACAGGTCCGGCCTGCTTCAGACTGTTGGCTCTCGGATTTAAGAGAAAAAAAAAAAAAAAAAAAAAAAAAATGGAGCAGTGCCAACTGAAAAGCTAACTGGCTCCCTCTGCTGGTTTGCAAAGGTACGGCGCCATACGGAAGACGCAAAGAGCGAGTGAATGTGTGTGGAGGGGGAAATACAGAAGCGACAGCAGGCATACTGTGCTTTCAGCAGTACTCTGAGCCTGGTGAGGGGAGAAAGGCAGCCCATACTCCATCTCTGACCAGCTGGGGCTTCATAACGTGACGGCAGAGACGCTAACGCTTTGCAACAGCAAAACTGTGTGGGTTAAACGAGGTCAAAGAGAGGTGTGAAAGCAGGCAGAAAACAAGAACGAGCGTGAGGAAAGGACAGATTCCGGAGGATGAATACTCATGATATGTATCCTCCAAGTGCAACGCTGAACAATCAGCTTAGAAAACCCTGACTCTGTAAAATGGGATGCAAAGATGGGAAGTAGTGCAACACAAATAGTTGGTGCGTGGTGGGGAAAACAAAACAAAACAATTGAGCTAAATCTAACACTAACCCAGCATCAGAGCTCCCCATAAAGACACAGACAGGTGACTCACTGAAGAAAACAGACAGCTACTGTATCCGTTGCACAGATACATGATTTTCAAGCATGTACGGCTTGCCACTTGTATGTGAGAGGAAATGTTTGGAGTGGAGGAGCCCTTGTAGACAACTGAACAACTATATACACATTCACGACATAGCAGAAAAAGGCTATCGTCCTGCTTAAACGAGTCAAATTAAAATGAAAAGGAAAAAAAAATAAGACTACTTGAGATGAACATGACATTAATTCTTTCATTGTAGTGTCTGTTGCATCCTTGGGTTTCGAAAAATAAAAATTAAAACAAAATTAAAAAGGCAAACTAAAAATAAAACTATTTACATACACGTTGAAATTATATACACACACAAACTTCAGCAATCATCCACGTGACCGATCTTCAGGGTGCTCACGCACACACAAAAACACACTTAAAGATGGTATTAAAGTAGCGATCCCTTTAGAGAGTTGGTGGTTTAGAGGAAGCCGTTGAGTTGACGGTCAAAAGATGCGCTTGCGTTTCAGGTAGGAGTCGGCGTAGTGCCCGCCGAGACCTTGAGAGTGCTGACCTACATATCCACCCTCCGGACTGGGCTCTGGAGACGGGATGAGACGGGAGAACAGACGCTTCTGGCCACCGACGGGAGTCTAAACATGGACAGAAGATCAAAATGAATCGAAGAGCCGCACTAAGTATAACCGTTGAAAGGTTTCCTGGCACACTTGTACGATAACTGACAAGGAGCAAATATAGATGCTAGACATCAGGGCTGAAGATGGCCTACCTTCATACCAGCTCCAGGTGCAGCAGAAAATAGGCTGGAGTGAGTCACTGGAGGCATTCCAACAGCCTGGAGAAAAACACTTGTTAAACTCTGAGACAGGTTACATATGTTCTGGTCATCTATGCAAATCCCCCAAAAAATTGTAATAAAGATGGATATTAGGGCAGTCACTAACGATCATTTTAGTAATTGAGTAATCTGTCGATTATTCTAACGATTAGTTGAGTAATTGGATAATTATAAATCGATTTTTGTGGTAATAAAAATAGACCCAAGCAAACAATAGCCTTTAAAATGACTTAAAATACATATATAATAGCAATAATAATTCAAATAAAAAAGTATCAAAAGTAATTATATGGTTTTAGGGCTAGGTTGGAGGCATTCCAACAGTCTGGAGAAACACAAAAGCACTTGTTAAACATGTTCTGGCCATCTATGCCAAAAGAGAAAGGAAAAAATAAAGATGGATATTAGGGCTGTCACTAACGATTATTTAGGTAACCTAGTAATTGGTCAGTTATTCTGAAGACTAATCAAGTATTAAGATAATAATTATAATTAACCCAAGCGAACAATGCTATTATGTGTATTTTAAGTATTTTAAAGGACATTGATTGCTTGGGTCTATTTTTATTACCACAAAAATTAATTATAACTATCCGAATACTTGATTAGTCATCAGAATAATCAACCAATTACTCAATTACCAAAATAATCATTAGTGACAGCACTAATATCTTTATTAATATTTGTTGTGGTTGTAGTAATAACTTAATCGTTAGTGACAGCCCTAATATCCATATTTAAGTAATGGTTGATTATTCTGACAACTAATCAAGTATTCAGATAGTTAGAATTAATTTTTGTGGTAATAAAAAAAAAGACCCAAGTGAACAATAGCCTTTAAAATGACATAACACATAATAGCGATGAGGTAATTAAAATGATCAGAAGCAAGTAATATGGTTTTGAGCAAAACTGTTAAAATACATAATGTATTATAAACAATAGAACTAAATGTACATTATCAGGGTTTCTGCAGATATGAACAAGTGAAATTTAAGACTTTAAGACCTTTTTAATACCACCTTATATGAAATTTAAGACCTAAACCTGTAATGGAAATAGATATTATATTACATGCATATGTGATATTTAATGTGTTTAATGTAAAAAGTAAACAATTTCATGGCTGTCATAAATTAAATTACTACGATATACAGTGAACTTTCCATATCAGCAGATACTATTCCACACAAAATATCTCCAGAAAAGTACCACTAGAAATATCTGATGTAAAAAAAAAAAAATTCTGAAGCGATTTTTTTTTTTTTAACTTTTGAAATGTATGCGTACCTTTGAAATTTATTTTATGAATTTATCAATAAATTCTAAATGGCTGTTAGCAGTGAGATTACATAATTTACACTGCAAAATTAAAAGTGAGATTAAATGTTTTAAATACATTTATTGATTTATAAATATATATATTAGAAATGTTATATAAATACTGCGATTCTGTCTGAAGACGCAGTAACTTCCACAGAGGGAGAAAAAAAATCTACAGTTGTTAGCAACTGGCCTTAGCCAAGCCCTATATTCAGTTTTTCCAAGCCCAGTATCGCTAAACTTGCACTTCCTCATAGCTAAAAAGTTAAATCCATTTGACTTCTGTGGTACAATCTGAGAGAGACTCGTGCCAATAACAGAAAGCTATTGTATGCTGGTCTCATTTGTAGTTTAAATTCAGCAAATTATATTTGGAATAGTGAAATAAAGAACTACAACACCACGGAAACAACAGGAAGAGAATTTAAATGAGCATTAGAGGTAGCGTTACATGGACATCGGAAAAATAAGACCTGTGTGAAATTATTTAAGACCTAGAACAGCGAATTTAAGACTTTTTAAGGCCTAAAATTTTGATTTTTAAATCAATCCCGCGGAAACCCTGATTATGCATTATAACAAATGAATGCAGAGGGCAGCAACAGCCTGATGATTGTTTTTACATTTTACAGTGCGATCCAATCCTTGTTTAATATTGACTAAACATTTAAATTTAAACATCCACTTAATCTTTAATATTTGGCCATTGATTTACGACAGAAATGCTACAGCCACTAATTTCTTGAACTTGTGGACATAATGTGTAAACTCAGAGTGAGGGTTTGAGCTTTTATTTTGAAATTGCAATGAACAATTAGCATATTGATATAAGATATTGACGTATTCTCTTGTTTGTGTAGGTTTATAAATGCTTTACCTTACAAATCTGATGAAGTGGCACAGTTTGCATTCCCAGATAAATGTTATAATAACTCCATGTCTGCATATTGTTGTGAGGTTGGGTTTAAGACACTCCACACATGTAAATAAGTTCGTGTGGCGCAGCATTTACTGTGAACGGAGCCACTCTGAGATGCACATACGTAACCTACATGCATGTAAATAAGGCACATATCAAACCTGCATTGCACATGCTTATTTAACTGAATCATAGCGTAGTAAACTCACAATAGCTTTATGATTTTTAACTGGGTTTAATAATGCGTTTCATGGATTCTCATCCCTTGAATGCCCACTTCCGGTATTTTGCCAGTTACACTACACGCAAAATGCAATCGAGGATGTGTTACTCAGATTGAATCGAGGAATTGTGACAGCCCTAATGGTTATTATGTAATGATGTGGTGATGAGGAGGTCTGGTTTCAGATAAGTTCTGAAAATGGATCCAGATAAGTGACTCTTGGGCTTGTGGCCAACTCCACGATCAAACAAGCATTGCTCTTTTTGTTGAGCTGCACAGCCACTCCAGCCGCTTTAAATATGCCCGTCCATCTCAATGAAAATATTTTTAAATATAAAATGCCTAAATTGATTGTAATGAATTTCGCAAAACATTTACTGTTGTTGTTGCTACAAAGCCAGACCATGAGGGCATAAAGACGCACAACAAAAAAAAATTAATTTTAAATTTTAGAGATGTGAATCTCTAGACACCTTATGATTCGATTACAATTTTGAGGGCTGTGATGCAAAAATTAAAATGAATATTGATTTAAAGGGGACACTGAATGCAAAATTCACTTTGCAGGTGTTTTGTATTTGAATGTAAGGCGTGTTCACACTTGTCATGTTTGGTTCGATTAAAATGAACTCGTGCAATTGCTCCGTTAGTGCGGTTCATTTGAGTACCCTGGTGCGCACCAAACAATCGGACTAAGGGGCCGTTCACATGTCGCGCCTAAAAACGCGTGGAAAACGCTAGGCGCGCCGCTTTCTTCCTTGTCAACAAAGTGCTCGGGCGCTTGCGCTCCGGAAGCGTCCGCCGTTTCTAAGCAACCATCCGCTGCGCTCTAGCTCCAAGCTGCGGAGCGCTTGCTGCATTCTGAAAAGTTGAGATGTTTTTAATCTCGATGCGGCGTGGACGCGCCTGGAAAAAACGAGCGCGTCTCACCGCGACCGCGTCGCTTCCATTATGCACGCGCAAGCCGCACGTCTACATTTAAAATAACGAATTTGAGCGCGCAAAAGACGCTACATGTGAACGGCCCCTAAGACCGCTAAAAGATGGGTCTCAGTCCGCTTCAAAGCAAACTCTGGTGCAGTTTGAATGACACATGAAAGCAAGGACCAAATACTTCTAAACAAACCAAATACTGGAAGTAATGACAAGACGATTTCACATATGGAGCACGAGGTGTACACAAAAAAAATGAGCAGAGGGCAAAAATGGAGCAACAAGGAGGTAAAGTACCTTTTATGAGCTCTTTGTGAGTTCACAGATGGTGAAAATAAAACCACATACATGTAACAATGAACGCACTTAGTCCAGCAAATAGCATTAGGTGCATTTGATGTAAAGCAGCGCTTTAAGTCAAACACACCTTTTTCCTTTTGTTTGGAGAGTTTGGCGAGTTCAGCCACAAAATATACGTCATTCAACTCGACCAATCAGATTGTTAATGTATCACTATGTCTTTAGGTTCGGTATCATTAAGTTTGCTTTCCAAAATGCCAGGGTAAATGCTAAGCGGACCAGGACCAAATGTATCATTTTCCTTTTTAGTCCGGACCAAATGAACTGTACTACAAGTGTGAACACAACCTAAAAGTGAACATACGAGTCTTAAATTTCTCCCAACATCAGAGACACAGAGGACGCAGTGGATTTTTTTTGTTTTTGATGGTAATGCGCCACTGAATACACACACAAAAAACAGAGGGGCGGGGGGGTGAGCAAAGCTCAGAGACATGTACCAAAATAGGTGTTGTAAATGCATTTCATGAAGACCCTAAAGAATCAAATCAAATACCAACTTGTGGAAAACAGGCATTTAAATGTTCCCTTTAAAATAAATACTAATTAATAAACCAAAAAAAATAAAAAAAAAAAAAATAAAAATGAAATGGCTTCAAAACATACAAGCAAACAAATAAAGGGGGGGGGCAACATTATAAATCGATAAATACAAAGTACTTTCAACATCTGTGAGAGTGCTTTAAGTATCTGAAAGTTTCCAGACAGGTGCAGTTATGAATTTTTCTCAGCAGTATTGCGTTCCGATTATTACTGATGACATTACTGCAGCATATTAGAGATGCCGCCGTCTTTCACACTAATGCACAGATCCATTTCACTATATCAGATTCTTATAACATAACTGATTAAGTTTACATTTCACATCATAAAAGCATAAGGAGACACAAGTGCATTTAACTGCATATACAAATGCACAGCTGGGGTGAGCAAAATCTTATATCATGATGCAAGTAATTTTCTCTCACTTTTTTCCCCCGTCACAATACGGTTGCTTTGGCTTTAAATAAGGTCCTAATGATATAAATTTTTGGTACCATAGAAGTTTCGTAATTCTGGTCATCCGTGTCAATAAGCACAAAAGACCCCCCTAATACTAGCCTTAAAACAAAAACCTCACTAAAGACAAGTAAACAGTCAGCGATTAAATATCTTACAAGTGATTTACAAGCAAAAGGACAAAAAACAAACAAACAGTAGAACAAAGAAATACTAAATTTATTATATAACAATCAAATGCAGTGAGAGATTCTCTCTTTGTTGTTTATTAACACAAATAACAGACAGCAGGAATATTAGACTGCTGTCACTTTAAGAGCTGCCCAGATTCAATAAACTGTTGCACATTTTCTTTCTCGGCTGATTGCTTCATTTAAGACCTAAATTACTGTGTTTACGAGGAATGCTTGCAAAGACTGCAATTGACACATACAAGTGAGTGCAATTCCCGTTCAAGGCCTATAAAGTGGAAAAAATAACTGATCAATACTCCTGCACTCTATGAGCACAGTCTTCACATGTGCATGCCTCTCTGACAGCACTGAGAAAGTCTCTCAAACAGTGCACATATAGCGAAATAAGTCATTTTTCACTGCTGATTGTGTTTCAATGGCTAAAAAAAAACTTTTTAAACTGCAATGCATAAAAACGTGCAACAGATATATTTTCGTGAACACGTAGCATGTGGCTTCGATGGCTTCATAGAACATATGTAAGGGAAAACTGAAACACTACCAAGTGAAAGCACCCATTAAGTTTTTAGAATAAAGAAGAGTTTATTTTGAGTACCTTATTGAGCTGGGTGGAGGGGATGTTGGTATGGCCTCCAAAGCTGAAATAAGAGGACTGAGTGGGGCTGGGAGGATAGCTGAAAGGAGACCCGGCATCACTGAAGCCAATGTGCCTGGAGTGCTTGAGAGAGACAATTACGATTTCACACGTGTCCAATCTTGGAACAGAACTGTTCTGCTAGTGTAAATGGAGTGAGGTGGAAACCATACCTGCAAACTGTAGCTGGGAAGTGCTGCATTTTCCAGAACCTCCTGCTGCTCATACAAATGAGACAAGGGGTCCTACAGATGGAGTGAAAAGGAGAGACAACAACAAGTCAGAAAGTGCAAGTGAGCCAGTCACACATTCAGTCAAGCTGCTCTTAACACATGATCCGACCTGGTGCAGAGAAAACTCTGGTGTGCAAGACTCCTGGAAGCGCAGGCTGTAGTTCGAGTGGATGCTGTGGTTTGCGCGTTGGTTAGACGTGCTGCCAAGCACTGTTCTCTTCCTGTAGGGGTGAGCCCTTGTGCTGGCACCTAGATAAACGTAATGCTTTAGGAAATGAGATATAAACGAAAAAAAAGAAAAAGAAAAAAAGTAAGGTGCATGAGACATTGTGGGTAGACTGACCTGAAGATGGGAATATGCTAGCAGCACTGAGAAAAGGATTCTGGGATGCACCGACTTCTTTGGGAGGCTCGCCCAATATAGACGCCTTCAGAGAAAGAGGAAAGAGAAAAAAAAAAAAAAAAAAAAAAAAAAAGGATTTCAATATACAAACCTGCTTTAGACAGTATGTAAACACACTAACAGGAAGACTAACAGGACTGAACAACAGCTCCTGCCGAGCGAAAAGCAAATTGAAGCAATTTCCTCTGGAAGATCATGGCAGTAAATGTAGGCCGTGTGACAATAAGTGCACACAAACAGGAGCAGCCATTAGTATCCATCTCACCCCCGGTAGAGTCAGCCCATCTGCTCCCAACAACCCACTGAGAAGGGGCAAATTCAGTCCTTGCAGTGCAGGAGAGGCTGCTGGGGGAAAGCCGATTGGGGTTGCAGGGGACTCGTTCTCTCTTCCAAGAGGTCGGCTGAGGGATGGTTGTTTGATGGGGCCAAGAGTATCATTCTGCAAGCCCAGTGTTGAAGCAATAGCGCCTAAATGAAATTAAAATCAGAAATGCACATTAAAGCCTATAGCCAGTGATTCACCATTCGTTTTCTCAATTATGACTTGTGGACAAGTATTTTAAAAATCAGATTGCTTTGGTAGACCTCCACTGGTATGAAAATATTAAAAGGTATAGTTCACCGAAAAATAATAATACCATCATTAATTACTCAACCTAATGTCATTCCAAACCTGTAAGACCATCATTAATCTTCGGAACACAAATTAAGATATTTTTAATGAAATCCAAGAGCTTTCTGACCCTGCATAGATGGTAACGGTACTACCACATTCATATAAAGAAAGTTATTAGGGGCCAAGCACCGAAGATACCTATTGTATCCATTGGCGTTCTTATTCTTCTTCCGTTTCTTTTTCCGAGCAGCATGCAGAGTCAAACCATTGTTTCGGAACTCTTTGTGTCTGCGGCACCATGCTCTGACAGTACTCAAAGTTCTGGGGCAGCGCCACCTTGTGGCCAGAGGTTATATAAAAATTTCAAAATTCTAATAACTTTATTAAATTGGCATACGGTAACTAAACTGTTCTTGGCATGACCCAAAGAGTATATTGAGACCAAAAATACCAATTTTGCTATAGTCCGCCACACTTCCTATCCGCCTGACTGTGGCTGAGAAAAATTCCAGGAATGCTGCTTAGGCAAGGTTTGATATGGACTCATTTAGGCATTGGCAAGGCTGAGAAAAGTAAAAGAAATAAATAAATAAATAAAACACTGGACACCAGCTCATCCTAGGAGTGAATGGTAGTCACATTCAGACAACAGCATTTTGACAGCGAAGATTTTGAACACACTTTGGAATACAAAGACTGCATGCCTTCTGGCATTATGCTCCTCTGTTTTATCGTTTCTCCTTATGTTTTCATAATTAGCTTTTTTTTAAGCTGTGTAACAGGGTGTATGCAGGAATCCTAAAGGTAATTTCAATACCTTTAAGACTTTTTAAAGACCTTCTCAGAATATTTTAAGACCTCATCGCCACTTCAAGTTCTAATCAGTATCAAACCTTTAACTTAATAAACAGTTGTAGTCAATTATACTACAGGGCCGTTGAATGCAGCGTTTCCCACACATAGACAGATTAAATTCTGACCGCCACAGATTCAACACCGACCAAAAAAAAAAAAAAAAAAAAAAAAAAAATCAATACCAACCGTCACATTGCGTTTCGTTATTCTTTTGTACGCCATTTAAAACACGCAGCAAATTCGTTCAACTGCATTTCCTTTCCCTGCTTTCTCTTCATCACACACACACACACACACACACACACACACACACACACACACACACACACACTAAAAAGTACTATAAAATATTTTATATTCTGAATACAATAGTTTCAGTGTGTTGATGTTACTGTAAGTCCCGACCCTTAGCAAACACGATTGCGCCTTCTTTAGAAAGTTAACTAGTCGCAAGTTTGCGGTAAAATGTAGGCTAGCCTAGTTGGGTTGTCGAGGTCAAAACACTATATGAATGGACCTTCTATCAATGGACCCTGTCCTGAGGACTTTCCATTTGACAGGGCTTTAGAATCTTTTTTTTAGGAAGCCCCACAAAATAAGGTGCCCTAACAAAAGTTGCAGACTGTGCAGCAAGTAGGCTCGTGCCAATGTTGTTAGCGCTGCTCTGACGATCTCACAAGCGAGGTAACAACGGCGTGGTCTTGAAGAAAATGAACTTAAAGTTTAACTGTTAGTAGAGACAATGCTGCCAGTCACCTTTCAGAGACACAGACTTGAGAGAGGTAATAATGCACTTAATCTCTCTCCCTCTCTCTTTCTGTCGGTCTGTCTAAACTTCATTGACTGCATTAGTTTGCTATCAATGGCTCAAGCGTCGTTACTAGTTCTCAAACGACGTTTTGGAACTAGCAACGAAGCTGTTGGATGAGCTGCATAAGAAATTAATCCTACTCACAATAGCGTTTTAAGGATAAAAACCAGACGAATGTCTTGAAATATATAATTTGATCGATGTCTTGAGGTAACTGTAGTATAAGCGGAATAATTGACTTCGGTCCGTAGAATTCTACGAAAATAATGCACACCCCCATTTATGCCGTCTGTTTCGCTACATGTGGAGAGCATCACATCACCTTCCTGTGTTTGTCGCAAATTATGTGACATCACCCGGACGGGCCCCGGCCCGAACCAATCGCGTGGATCGAGCACGCCGTTATTTATGCTTTTTTTGGAGTCAAACACTTTGGACAACGCTTGAACAAAATGTAAGACCTTGTAAAAACACGATTAAGAATTTTTTGTACCTTTTAAGGGCCTTAATTCTCATAACTGATTTATCAACTTTTAATACTTAAGACCCCGTGGACACCCTGTGTAAGGTTGAAGCGCGTGTATGTAAATTGTCAGTTAACGTGGACCAACGGTCTAGGAGGGCTTAGAAAAAGTAGGTTTTCAACATGAATCAAAATATGTTGAAAACCTACTTTTTCTAAGCCGTCCTAGACCGTTGGTCCATTTTTCACCAAATTTGACTTGCAGCATCTTCAGAACATGCTGACAAAAAGTTATGGATTGTGTTGATATACAAAACCGTCATTGTTTAATGCATCAACAAATTTGCTGGAATGATGCCAAACTGCATCTGAGACCGTATCTCTGCAAAGCTGACATATTGACACCAATTTTTGTATGTGCCATTATCACCTCACATTGACCACACCACATCGATTTGGTAACAGTGCCACCTATTGGTACAAAGTGATAAACCATCCATTAACCAATAATGGAAAAAAAAAAAAAAAAAAAAAAAGCAAATAACTTTTGAGTAAACAAGCCTATTGTAATGACTAGGGGTGGAGCCGAACCTGAATACGTTATTCGGAAAGGCACAAATAGCGTGTTTAACGAATACTTATTTCGAACAAATACTTTAAATATTTGTATTCGGGTACAAGAAAAACTTTATATCAAAAAGCTGCGTTTCCTCATGAGACCGCAGTCAGTGCATGTCCGCGTGAGTGAGTGACATTCAGGAGTCGGTGGGTGGGGTTAAAAGAGGTGACTGACACAGGCTGCTACACACAGCAACAGAGAAGACTCGGCTGTGTGAAAAAAAGACTTCACTGCATCACTATTTTTGTTGAATAGATTTTTGTACCTTAACTGGGTTCCGGAGGCAGTTTATAGCTTTGTGGAAGCAGAGTTTGATCGGGAGATTATTCCATTAAGGGCCGTTCACATGCGCGCTCAAGTTCGTTGTTTCACATGTAGACGTGCGGTATGCGCGCTCATAATGGAAGCGACGCGGACACGGTGCTACGCGCTCGTTTTTTCCAGGCACGTCCGCGCCGCATCGAGATAAATACATCTCAACTTTTCAGAATGCCACAAGCACAGCACAGGTCATGTGACCAGAAACAACCAATCAGCTTAACCCTTTCCCTTAATAACACTGAAAAACAGCCAAGTTGGAGGAACAGCTTATCATATCTGTACAGGAATAACCATTTTAAAATAAATTTAAAAGCAGAGCTACTGCAAGCGATTTTTAATGCTGGAAATCCATTTTATGCTTTGCTGAAACTTCCGAGTCTTCATTGAGAGATCAGGTCAAGGTTGCTTAGCAACGGCGGACGCCACGGGAAAGAAGTTCATTCAGAAGAACAGTTAAGTATTATTTGTTTTTATTCTGTCTGTTCAGCGTCCTCCAACAAGGACGGGTGGTGGTGGGGTTCATAATGTTTACAATGGTATTTTATTAGTTGTTGGTTTAACCATGGATGAGGTAATGGCCATTATGTTATTTTCTTTTCAATGGCGTTCCTTGTTACATGTTCAAAAACAATCAATATTGCATATCCATAATTATTATAATGGACATAAAGAATACTTACACTATAACATAAATAAGTGTAACGCAAAAAAAAAAAAAAAAACAGGATTTTTACACCTATTTTGAATTTTACTCGAATATAAATACAAATACTTTTCCCCCCTCAACAAATACAGATACAAATACCAGCTGCTTTGCACACCCCTAGTAATGACTCAATCATTAATGGGTCATGCAGAGAACATAGATACCAATTTTTTCATAAAATGGCAGATAGGAAGTTCAGCCAACTGATTTTCCGTAAAAACCTACTTTCCAAACTCCTCCTAGACTGTTTGTCCGATTTTTACCAAATACGAGTTAGATTATCTTAAGACTTTTCTGACAAAAAGTTATGAACTTCATGTTGATAGACAAAACTGGTTTCGTATAGCACCTCAACAAATGAGGCATAATGCCAAAATGACTCTGAGGCTATATCTCTGCAAAGCTTTGACATATTGACACCAAACTTTATTTGTGCCATTGTCACCTCATACTGACCACACCACATCAATTGGGTAACAGCAACATCTACTAGTCGACAGTGATAAAGCTTTCAATCGTATTAACAGTGACTGTATTTGATTTTTCCGCCGTTTTGCTTAAAATCATAAATATGTCTTTAATTGCTCAGTGATTCAGTTGGTATGATGCAGCCAGCCATGTCGGCATGACTTTAGGGTTGTGCCGATAGACGATAGTATCGTGTATCGACGATAGTCAGAGATATCGCCTGTGGCTGATGCCTTTGACGATAGTTAGACGATTATTATTATTATCCGTCAAAAAGGCGCCTAACTTTAGCGATGCAGCGCGGAGAGTCGGTTCTAGGATGCTTCAGAAACTTGCCGCGGTATAAACACAAGCAAAGAGAGTGGCTACGTCGCCTTAACGCGCCACAGACGTGTGCAGTGAAAACGGGTAACGCATGTTTCACACATACTCCGTCTGCAGTGTGTATGTGTTGCGTCCGTGCACCCACGGAGAGATTTTCATACAGCACGGTGTAGATAGATTAACTGATTCTAACGGGAGTGTTATATTATATTAGCATTGCACAGTCATTAGGATAACAGAGGTAGTAAAATGTGGTTCAGGCTGAATTAATTACCATATATCAGAATCGGTCTGTATAGTTGGCTAAACATAAACATTCACCTCAGTAACATCTGTATGCGTTAATTAGAATTACGATGCGTTCAAATGGCGCTAAACATACGCACGTGAATTACACGGGCATCACTTCTCCACATTCTACAACGGTCAGACATAAAGCGATAACATTATCGCAATATGACAGGTAAAGAAAGATACACTCTTTTACATTCATGCACGCACATTTACCACTCACTGAGGATAGCGGATAGCAGAGAATGAAACCGAAAGTAAGATCTCTCCGGCAGAACTATATCGTCAGCGCTCTGTACACGCACAACTTAGTCACATGCCCAATAGCAAGTCTACCTTTACAAAATGAATAAGGAATTTAGTACATAGATAATTAAATAAATCAGCACGATAGTATCGTGTATCGGCGATCTCTCAGGCTGACGATAGGACGATATGAAAATTGAGCATATCGCCCAACACTACATGACTTATCTTTCCTTTTTTGAGCTTGGCACCTTAATTGCTGCTTGCAGCTATATTTTTTTGCTTTCTTTGTAAACAAAGTATTCTTGTGGCTTCATAACATTACAGTTTAATCACTGATGTAAAGTGGAATATTTAATCAATGTCCTTACTATCTTTCTGGGTTTTGATTGTGTCAGTTGTGTTGCGTTCTATGCAGGGTAAGAAAGCTCTCGGATTTAATCAAAAACATTTTAATTTGTGTTCCCAAGGTGAATGAAGGTCTTATGAGTTTGGAACAACATGAGGCGGAGTAATTATTGACAGAATTTTCATTTTTGGCTGAACTATCCCTTTAATACCACTTTTGGAATTAACAAAAACCTGGTGTATCGGTGAAGTTAAAAATAACGTTACCAAATAAAAATCCCTTAAAAATGGAGACAAACTTAGATGATGCTGAAAATTTAGCATCCTTGACACGGTTTCCCTAGCCTGGCGAGCCAGACTTACATCAAGATGTTTAGTCTGGAAACTCTCCATAGACGCGGCTTACTCCGAGGGGCGGGATAAACGGTTGTCTCTCAAAATCCCCATGCACGCAATAGGATAGCGCTTCAACCAATCAGAGCAACGAAGAAGGTGACGTCTAAGCTTTTTCCGTATCCAGTCGGCAAAACTCCAAACACATCTTCCTTTTTTAAAAATGACTTAAGTGCCGTTCTTTGCTCGTTTCTTAAAGAAAAACTTAACTCCAAGTCCTCCAGAGTCGCGGCCAAAGCCGATTCGAAAGACCGCTGTTCGACAGCTGCAGCCGCCATTCTTTGTTTTTCAAGTGGCAGCCGTCGCAACTCTGTCGTCATATGTTAAGCCCGCCCCGCCTACTCTATACGCGTTGTGATTGGCCTGACCCAATTTGGGTTTTTGCAGCTAGAAGGTCTATTGAGAGTGTCTAGACCCACCTGGCTGCAAAATAATTTTTGCTGCCACTAGGGTGCGTCTAGATTTCTAGGCTACGGTTTCCCATGACTGAGGAACAAACAATGTTATAAACATGTGGTACCTTGAGGAATCTCTCCCAACATGTTAATGCCTTGTTGAAGAGGAAGAGCAGCCAGAGGATTTTCACTCAGCAGTCCAGCCTGTGAAAAGACAGAACTGCATTAGTTTGACATTTTTAAATAATAAAACAAACCCACACATAATCCCTCAGAAAGACACTTTTGTCAATTACAACAAAATTAAAGGATGTAAACAGCAAACCAAGGCAAAAAAAATGTTTGATGTACATTCTGGCCGATACTTGAACAGAAGTAGCTAATGGGGTTTTACCAAGTAATTACTTTAGCTCAAAGAATTGATCGGCTGAGGAAGAATAATTGAACAGCTAGGATGATTACTTAAGATATTTGAACTAATTGGTGATCCTGGACCACAAAACCATTTATAAGGGTCAATTTTTTTGAAATTGATCCATCATCTGAAAGCTGAATAAATATAATAGAGAAAATTGCCTTTAAAGTTGTACAAATGAAGTTCTTAGCAATGTATATTACCAATCAAAAATTAAGTTGAGATAGTTAAGGTAGGAAATTTACAAAATATCTTCATAGAACATGGTCTTTACTCATCCAAATTTTTGGCATAATAGAAAAATGTATAGCTTTGTAGCAATAGTCAAAAATACATCACTGCTATTAAGACTGGTTTTGTGGTCCGGGGTCACATTTGGCAAAACATCAGTGATAACAATCCCTTCATTTGGGAAAAGAAAAATCAAACTACACAGCACACAAGCACCTCACACTCACACAGAGGAACCACTCACACAAGGTAGAAGACTGTACTCTTTATTGTGCAGAATATGTGCCCAAAGAAGAGGATTCCCTAAAAGAGCTTGCTGGGAGGGAAGAAGAGAGTGAGGGATAAAGCACATGCTGCTGGGACAGTGGCAGGAGATCAGGGGTGGAAGGAGGGAGGAAGGGATGGGCTGTACCTGTTGGACTTGGTTCTGGAGCAGCATCTGCATGAGGGCAGCAGAGAGGGCAGGGTTAGCCAGCAGAGGCACAGCGGGTGCAGCTCCCAGCAGGCCTGCATATTGAGAGAAGAGGCAAATTCACTGCCTGGATTAGAATAAAAACCACAGGAAACAGAAGCGCACGTACCTTGTTTATGCCCTGGGTTGAGAGACGCCAGCAGCATCTTAAGTGTGGCAGGGTTATTGAGGCCAGTAAGGATCTGCATGGCACTGGGTTCAGGAAGAAGACCTTTCCCTCTGTTCAAAGCCTGCAGAGGATAAAGTTTATTCAAACTCGCTATTTTAAGAAATAAAGTTGCAATTCTGATATTGACTCAATTTTGACTTTTCTCAGAACTGTAAAGTCTCTCGCAACTCCGAATTTATAACTTGCCACGACAGGGAAGAAAAAAAAAAAAAAAAAAAAAAAAAAAAAAAAAAAAAAAAAAACTGCATTTCAAACTTTGTCTTGCTAATGAGAGTTTGTATCTTGCAATTCTTGCAATTTTTTTTTATAATTTGATTAGTAATATGCATTGCTAAGAACAACTTTTGTTGAACAATAATTGACCCTCATGTATATATTTGACTGTTGAATACTGTTGATTCTTTTAGTAATGATTTTGCATACATAACACACAAAGTAGTGGAGTGTGGTGGTCTACCATGGTCTGGGCGGCGATGAGGGCAGCCAGCATGCTCCTTCCTGGTGGTCCTGGGGCACAGAAGGACACGCGTATGTGAGAGCCACCCAGAGATCTTCCATCAGTCAGCCGCTGCACATCCTCAGCCATCTCAGGCGTGGAGAACTCCAGCACCGCAAACCGTCGAAAACTACAGTCCTGACCCTGAGCAAGCTATGGAGAGAGAGGGGAAAAAAAAAAAAAAAAAATCATTCAAAATGCGCTGTTTGAGTCATGAGGCAACTAACTTCAGGATAGTTCACCCTCCCCAAAATAAAAATTCCCAGTTTACTTGCACTCATGTTGTCGCAATTGTGTATAACTTCAAATCTTCTGTGGAACACATTTTGCCAAGTGTTTTTCAATTTATTGAAAGTCAACGGTAAACTGAGACCGTTTGGTTACCAAAACACTTCAAAATGTTATGTTCCACAGAAGAAATAGTCATACAGGTTTGGAATGACATGAAGGAGAATAAATGACGGTTTACAAATTCAGAGGAACTGACCTTTTAAATGTCAAATTGAATAACTGTCATTAGGCCATTTATCTGTTAATTTTTTTTTAAATGTTTTTTTTCCCCCACGCACAAACTTCTAAAAGGGGGGAGCACTTCAATTTCACAAGAAACAAATATATAGAAACACTTTATATTTCAAAAAAAGGTTAAACAATCCCACTTTTTAAGGTCTAAAGAGTACAAACCAAAAACATTTTTCCATTTATAAAAAAAAAAAAAAGATTCTGCTCAAAAACAGTCATAGAGAGCAAAATGAATGCCTATGAATGTCTATCAGTCAACTAACAGAAAGGGCTCAGTTGTACCACCTAAAGTCAATGGGATAAAATAAATGGAGAAAGAGGAGATGGTTGAGGGCAAAAGGCAGCACCATGACAAGCACAGTACCTTGCTGAAATGCATTGTAACCACTCTACCAAAACGAAAGCCCAGTACTATGCTAATCTACAGAGAACACATGCATACTTATATAAAAGGAAGACAACCTTTCTTGACAGATCCATTAAGATTAATGCGGCTCCTGAGCTCCTCTGCTTTGAGTGAAATTGTGTTCAACAAGCAAACACAATGAGTCGCTAAGGCCTTGATTAGATATTCTTGGAAAAAATTCATTAAACATTTGCCCATTTTACGCCTGACTGGAGCTTTATCCACATGAGGCCAATTCAATACCTGCCTAGAACCTGAGAAAATTGAATGGGGAGCCCAGCTGATTTTAATGAGAATTAACTTCCAAAGCCTTTGCTAATTCCAAAGCAATAGGGAACATGACGAAAAGTGTCATTCCCAACAAAGCCTTGCAACCCGTGGTGTGCGTGAGCCACGTTTAACATATGAAAAAGGCAGCAGCTCTCCTCGTTCCAGAATGACCTGCTGACTGACAGCACCTGGCCCAGTCAGGTGGTGGTCACCATAGAAACCAATGCACTCTGCCACGGAGCACTCAGCACGGCCTCATGGAAAGCAGGTCAAAGGTGAAAGAGCTGAACATAAATGGATGCATGAAAGGAAACTCAGCTTCATAGTTCCATAAATCTGACAAAGGGCATTAAAACCCAACAAATGCAGAAAGCAAAATACACCACTTTGTCTTGTTAACAAGCATTTTGAAAAAAAAAAGTGAAATGCAAAAGTTTAGTAGAAAGGTCAGGATTTTGCTTTTGATATGAGGGTGAACAGAGGTCAGCGAGCACCAAAAAAGGACAAAAAAAACTTTAAGCTCAAAGTCAGCTTAAAGGGATAGTTCAGTCAAAAACAAAAATGCTCAATTACTCACCCTCATGTGGTTCCAAACCTGTAGGTAGGGAGAGGCATCTTTTACATTTTATCGATACAGATACTGATACCATTTGGTGCAAAAAACTATGCAAAATGTTGAAGATGAACAAATTTTTTTATTTATTACTGCTGCAATTTAGCATTTGTATTAAAAGTTCCATCAAGAGCAGTGAGTTTTTTTATCTCTTTGTGTTTTATTTTGATTCACATTAAAGAACGGTTGTGGCATTTACTCATTTAAGTTAAGTTACTTTGAAGAATGTGGGTAACCAAACAGTTGCTGGTCCCAGTGACTTGCTTATTTTTTATTTCTACAATCCAAGTCAGTAGGGACCAGCAACTGTTTGGTTACCCACATTATTTAAAATATCTTTTGTGTTCAGCACAAAAAAAAGAACTTAATACGGGTTTGGTACCACATGACAGCGAGTAAATGACAATTTTAACTTTTGGGTAAACTATCCCTTTAAATGACAATCGTCAGTAGGGCTGCACGATTAATCGCACGATGTTGTTGAAAATTGCATTCGATTACGAGCGTGATTTGGCGTAGCTTGTCAGTGATTTACGGCTCTGTGTATTAACTGCCGCTCCAGCTGAACGCACTCTGCACTGCAAAGATTCATTTTGTTAATACGGATTTCATTTGCCTGGTAACAGACCAAAATGTAAGAATTTGACTGAAAAAAAAAAAAAAAAAAAAAAAAAGTGCAGACTTTCAGAAAAAAAAAAAATTCAGAAGTCAGCTGTCCACGATAGTCATTAAGATACCAGCACAATAACACTCAGCAAAATATCGTTATCGATAAAATTCTAGAAAAATCGAGATATCATTGTCAGTCAATATCACACACCCCTAGTTCAAGGACCAGAAAGTTAGTAAGAACATGGTTAAAATAGTCCATGTGACAACAGTGGTTTAACCGTAATGTTACAAAGTATATCTTTAGTGCGCAAAGAAAACAAAAACAATTTTATTCAAATATTTGTGTCACATGGACTATTTTATCTATGTCCTTACTACCTTTCTGGGCTTTGAACGAGCCAGTTGCGGTGCAGTCTATGGAGGGTCAGAAATCTCTCAAATTTCATCAAATTTCTTAATTTGTGTTGTGAAGATGAACGAAGGTCTTACGAGTTTGGAATGACATGAGGGTGAGTAAAGATAAAAATGTTAATTTTGTGGGTAAACTAACCCCTTAGCTGACTAAAGACTCAATTTGCACAAAAGATAACTAGAAAGTCTTAATCATGCGAATTCTGAAAATAAAGTGCACAACTCAACTATAAAGACACACAGAAACAATCTCTTTGGAATCGCTCTTAGTTTTTTTTGTTTTGTTTTTGTTTTTCTCCAGTTGATGAACAAAAACACTGACAGCCAATCAGAATCAACCTAAATTTAAAGAGCTCAGACATGATGCAAAAATCAGATGACAAAACATTATATTAGCATCCACACCAACGGATCTTGGTGTTCTGTTTATAGTTATCGTTCTTGGCGCAAACAGGCCTTTGGTAAATTAAATTTCATTTGATGTCAATAAACTACGTTGCAAGAGAATTGCAATCTGTTCAGCATGTTTTACTGCAGTGTACTCTGGTGTTTTTTACACAATACGACAGCTTTGGGTAAAGTATGGACTGAAAAGCCAATTGGTTTTGGAAAGATACGAGAGCGTGTAATTGATTTTCATTTTAGGAAAATGATTTTATTAAGGCACAAATAAACCAAAAACAAACAGATTAGGCTATTAACATTTTCAATTGAGGACAGCTGCAACTTTAAGACTCATTATGATGCTTATCAGGCAGAGTGGATAAATGTCAGTCATCCAGTGGATAAGTGTCAGTAGAGCAGCTGAAGTATAACAGCTTTTATCACATCAACACTGCAGTAAGAGGAGCAGAACAAGTGGAAATTTAGCTTGACTGGAGTGAAAACCAGTTGCTGTATCAAAAACTGGGGGTTTCCAGCTTTTCTGTATTATTTGTATTCATATGGTCTGTCAAGCAAATTTATCATCACTTGGAAAAGTAATAGTGCACGTCTCCTCAACCAGACACTATTTCTGCCTTGTTTATAGATCCAACCTTCTGCTTCAGCAGTCACATTAGCTCAATATTTCTGCCAGTTTTTCATTAGTGGTATATACACAAGCACCCTAGATTTCATCATAATCATAATAATATTGCAGAAGGCAGATAATGTTCCACCAGATAATTAGGTAAATAAGCGTCACGGAGCATATGAGGAGACGGCCACAATGGTTGCAAATTAAACTTCAAATTAAAACCCCAGCACTGGAGAAACAATTAAGCTGCGTTTTGATTAGAATATCTTGCCATCTGGCTCGGAGAACATACAAATGACATGAAATTAAAATTGAGCCGGTTCACATTCTTAATATCAGTGTGTTATCATACACAAGTCACAATATTAAAAGGTATTATAACAGGGTTCCTGCAGATATGAACAAGTGAAATTTAAGACCTTTTTAATACCACCTTATATGAAATTTAAGACCTAAACCTGTAATGGAAATAGATATTATATTACATGCATACATGTAATATTTAATGTGTTTAATGTAAAAAGTAAACAATTTCATGGCTGTCATAAATTAAATGTATTACTACGATATACAGTGAACTTTTCATATCAGCAGATACTATTCCACACAAAATATCTCCATAAAAGTACCACTAGAAATAAACTACAAGCAGGTGGCGGTAAGTCACTTCATGAGCGAGTTATTTCAACTGATTCGAGTAAAATGCTGAATCATAGCAAAACGTTGCTAGGAGAATGCTTCTGCTGCGATCCTTGTTTGGAACCATTTTCGTTGGTGAAACAGAACAAAACAGTGAAAATATTTTGTCTAATATGTAAGTAACTACTTGACTAACTACTTGTTTATTGAGCTAAAATCAATGTAACATTTGCAATTGTGAGAATTTATCAAAAAGCTCACTTGGTATATTACTGAGCTATATCATGTTATAAATAAACTATACATTTTACATTTTTACGTCAGTGTGTTTCTTTAGAGTGCTGTTACATTCATTTGTTTTAAAGTATGTCACAAATAGACCAGAAATACACTATCCATTATCAATTTGTTTACGTTGAATGTATTCAAATAGGAATCTTTCTTGCCTTTCGATGCTTCGCTAGTTGTTTTGTCACTTCAGTTTTAATCAGGCGGTTTGTTCGGTTGGGCAAGTAAAAAAAATATAAAAAAAACATTTTAAAAGCATCTCGAAGGCTGGCGGTCAGCTAGCTCGACCTATATTTATTATTATTGAGAACATTATATACAGAAAAAGGTAGTTTGACCTGTATTCTGCTACTGCGATTCTGTCTGAAGACGCAGTAACTTCCACAGAGGGAGGAGGGGAAAAAAAAAAAAAAAAAAAAAAAAAAAAAAAAAAAAAACCTACAGTTGTTAGCAACTGGCCTTAGCCAAGCCCTATATTCAGTTTTTTTTTCCAAGCTCTATACTTATAGAGCTTGGCAAACTACGTCACTGCGCATTGAATTATGGGTAGTCGCCGCCGCCATGTTTTAGGTAATGTCGTCAGCCGTCAGTAATATTAAAAAGAAAAAAAACAATGCACCGATCCAAGGAAAAGCAAAATCTTCCATACCGAGAGAAGCTTAATGAAGTGTCAAAGCTGAGGTATTTATAAAAACTAAAAATAATCAACGGCTCGATCCGTACAAGCATAAAGAGTGGTGGACGATCTAAATGAGCTACCACACTTAACATTCCCAGATGGTGTTTTCCTACCTTGTTTGTGGTGTTATTTGCCTTTTTACCTACTGCATTGTTACCTCTGTTCTTGATACTTGAAGTTTACAGCACTGTTACATCTTACACCTGTTGTGTTTGCACTATATAGTAGTAGTAGTGGAACTGAACTTTTCAATTTTGTCAATTCTTGTGTTACTGTGAACTGTACACATATACCTCAGTGTGTTATACACAAAGAGATACAGAAATGTTCTTGTTTTTTCAATTTATTGCTGCAACGTGGTATGCAATATGCAAAACAGATAATGCATGTTTAATGCTGCGTTCCAGGCAGATTTTAATGCCCGTAAATCAGACTTCAAACCAGGAGTCACGCGTTCCAGGCAAGTCGTGCCAAACTGTCTGAGCGCATTTATTATTAATATTAATTTGAATGCAACGTTATATTGTCCTAAAGTCTATTTTTCCACCATGTACCACTTGCATAAACACCGCACCGCATGTGACATCAGAGCTTGGAACTGGGAGTACGTCGATCTAGTACGAGTTCACAGATGGGAAGTCAATCTATATATATCTATATCTCTATATCTATATCTATATCTATATCTATATCTATATATATAGGCAACATTTAAAGTGGATCAAAACAGTTAAAATTGTCCTAAGACATGATTTTATGTTTTACATTGTTCACATACATAATATATACATATAAATACACACAATACATGAACATTTTACACAGAAAAGTTTACGTTGGATGACAATCCTTGAGAGCAACTGATTTGACAGCATTAATTTCTTACTTTATGGTTTCATAACAACGCTGGGGCACATATCAACTAATGCTTTTCCGTCTAACTGCTTCTACCCACGCCATGCGACGCCGTTTTGTTAACTCGGACACTTGGGATCCAAGGTGATTTGTCCAAGCTAGAAAGCTGAAAAGTCGAACATTTGACAGTCGGCGTACATGCCGGTCGTGAGTGCGATTGTGGCAATTAACACCACAACAAGAGTTCACCAAAAAAATATTATTTGTGCAGAATAAAGTGGACTAAAACTTCAGTCCAACACAGTGTCTACCGCAGCTCCGTTACCTAAATTCCCAACATGCATTGCTGACGTCACGTTCCCAGACTCTATTGCTAAACTTGCACTTCACCATAGCTAAAAAGTTAAATCCATTTTACTTCTGCGGTACAATCCGAGAGAGACTCGCGCCAATAACAGAAAGCTGATTAGCCATTGCATTTTGGTCTCATTTGTAGTTTAAATACAGCAAATTATATTTGGAATAGTGAAATAAAGAACTACAACACCACGGAAACAACAAAAAGAGAATTTAAATGAGCATTAGAGGAAGCGTTACATGGACATCGGAAAAATAAGACCTGTGTAAAATTATTTAAGACCTAGAACAGCGAATTTAAGACTTAAGGCCTAAAATTTAGATTTTTTAATTTTAGACTTAAAGGGATGGTTCGGAGTAGAATTGACTTCATTGCTATGCACTCCGAAGCCCATGTAGATACCCCATCCGAAGTTTTTACCTTAGTCAAACATTTATGGAGATAGAGTTTTTCGATTTGCTTGTTACAGGAGTGAATGGTACATGTGATGCATCTCATAAATTGCACCACTAAACGTGCAAGTAATCTTACCAAACTTGTACAGTAGTGTAAATAGGTTATGTACTCACAAAACGCTGCATCAGAACATTTGTAAGTCCACCATGGGTGTTTTAAAAACACGTTTTAGCCGATCCCTACTAGTCTCAAAAACTACAAATGGCGACACGTCGACGTCACTTCCCTGGTATGAAAAAAGCACGTAAAAGTCCTCCTACAAGTTGACATGCACACTGATGTAGTAGGAGAACTTTTACGTGCTTTTTTCAAACCAGGGAAGTGACGTTGACTTGTAGTTTTTGAGACTGGTAGTTCTCGGGTAAAACTTGTTTTTAAAACACTCATGGTGGACTTACAAATGTTCTGATGCAGCGTTTTGTGAGTACATAACCTATTTACACTACTGCACAAGTTTGGTAAGATTACTTGCACGTTTAGTGGTGCAATTTACGAGATACATCACATGTACCATTCACTCCTATAACAAGCAATTCGAAAAACTCTAATATCTCCATAAATGTTCGACTAAGGTAAAAAAAACTTCGGATGGGGTATTTAGATGGGCTTAGGAGTGCATAGCAATGAAGTCAATTCTACTCCGAACCATCCCTTTAAGACCCCTGTATAATAAAATAAGGGCCCTTGAAATGTTTTCTGTGGACAAAAAATAAATAAATAAATAAATATCAAATTATAATTATCTGGAAAAGAACATCTCCACTCTCTATGGTTTCAAATTAATTTCACATTTTAATTAAATTGAGAAAGTGATTTCAGGTTTTTTTTAACCATATTTTAAAGTTGGCATGAAACAATTTGTCATCGTCTTTTCTTCCCCATTGTGACAAATTTAAATGAAACAGCTTCTTGGAAATTAATTGGATCATTGTTGTTTGTTATTGCTGTGATCTGAGTGACAGGTTGCCAGATGGGATGGATTACTGGTTGGTGCATACATCTGTAGGGCCCCCATGACTTCCACAATGTGGAAAACATGGACAGAATCCAGTCATAAACCCTGAATTAACTGTGTAACAATGAAATTGCCAAATTTTACAAGTAGGTCAGCTCACTTAAAGTGCAATATGGACTAGTGTCTGTGAATATTAAGCCGCAAAAGTGCCATTTAAATATGCACAGTTTGGTTAACCACACACATACTGAAGTGTGCAAGTCGCTCGCTGTGTTTCTCAGCCTCTGTCGCCTCAATATACAAGTACATGAACACCATTATAATCTCTAGAGCTGCTCTGAGAATCACTTCATAAGAGTAACTTTTGAGGAAACCTGTTGTCATATATAAAAAGACAAGGTTAAAGGTCTGCACAGCAACTCCATCAAAATAAAAGTTTGGTTTAACATGAAGAAACCATGACAAATTTATTACTTAAAGGGTTCCCAAACCTTGGTTAACTTCAAATTCAAGGACTTTCAAGCACTTCCCAGGTCTAATACCCTCAAATTCAAGGACAAACTCAAGCGCAAGGTTACCTTGTGTTACCTTGTAAGATACATTGTTACAGTTTGTGTCAAACACAACCATTGCATTTATTTTTGGCCAATTAAGTGGTTTTAAGGCATGAGAAAATGATTTTCACAAGAAAAACATTTTAATATGTAATTTTGATGATCAAAGATTAGTTCTATTGGATACATTTTTTTGACTACAGGGGGATTTTAACGTAACGTGTAACTAATGTAAATCAAGCAAGCTAGTATGCATAGGCCACGATGTGTTGGTGAAATAACACATTAATGGACTGGAGGGAATATTGATTTTTTTTTTTTTTTACAGAAAACATCTCGAACAAAATAAATTCAAGCTCCTTTAAGGACCTGTATCTGTGCACGTTTTATTTCAATAACTTTCCAAGGCCTTGAATTTTTTTCAGATTAACTTTAAAGGACCCGTAGGAACCCTGTACTTAAATGTAATGATAGTATTAGTATACTGCGAATAAATAAAATAAAAAATATTAAATTATGAATTAAAAATATACAAAATATAAAATTAGAGATGCTTTTGATTAATAAAATTTAATGAAACCATTAAAATGGAAACCAGAATATGAAATGGAACCATTAAAACAAGTCTAGAAAAATAAAAAGGAAAAAACAGAATTCTGAAATAAGACAAATTTAAAATAAATAAACCAGATTTCATAGGGCCCTACATCAAAGAAAATTTGTTGCAAGATTTTGGAAGGGGATGTTGATATGATTAAAGATTATTAGAGCACATGGATTTTAATGTGCACAGATACAGGACTAATAAATAAACAATGCAATATTCCATTAAAAAACTTGTACCCACCTGGCAAAATATGGGAGCATGTGTGTCAGTCAGCACACTGCGGAGATCCTGAGCGGTGAGGATGTTTTGAGGTAGTCGGTCCACACAGAGGCAGCGTGAGTGCAGCATGGGAAACGTCAGTGAGCCAACCTCTGTCCAGTGCACGTACAGCATACGTGACCCAAGCTGCTTTCCCAGCAGCTCTGACTTCGCCCTGGCCGCAGAGTCCTTTTTCATGTACTCCACAAAGCCATAGCCCTTTGAGTGGCCCGTGGTGGCACTGTGAACCAGGAAGCAGCGCTCAATGTTTCCAAAGGGGCGGACGAGCTCCTCAAACTGTTGCTGGGTGAAAGCCCTGGGAAGGTTGGCGATGCATAGCAGAGCGTCTGTCGGCTGCAGCTGCACAGAGATCTCGCGGTCACGGAGAACATATTGGTGAAATTCCTTTATCGCAAACTGGGCCTGCTCACCATTCAGTAGTGTCACAAAGGCTTAAAAGGGAAAGAAAAAAAAAACTGAAATGAGTAACAGCCACCATAAAAGACAAAACCTTAACTTACATTTAGGAGCATAGTCAATTTCAGGAGCACCTTCTAATCAATAATATAAAAAATCAGTTGCTGAGAAAAAAAAAAAAAAAAAAAAAAAAAAAAAAAAAAAAATATTCCCTTCCATTTTAACACGATTATTGACTCCTTAAAGTGATTTAACTTAATTCAGTTTTTACCTTTGTAATGGCTTTTTGGGCAACTTTTTTTAATAGTACGTCATTTTTTTAAATGGTTAAAGTAATTCAATGTGAAATAAAACAGCATAGTTTACTTTGTGTCTTCACTGTAAGTAATTTAAACAGCCTTTGTTTCTTATAAAAACTACACAAATCTTTCCAAGAGGGAAGTCCCTTCAAGAGCAGTGAGTGATTGTCTTTTGTTGTTTGATTAACATTAATCACAGAGACGGCAGAAGGAATATTACCTGTGGCCGCTTTAAGAGCTGCATGGATCCAATATACTGTTACACACGTATTTTCATTCACAAGTGTTTACACTAATTTCAGACATAACTGACAAAGGTTTACACGAATAATCACCAATGCATCATTGACATATTTGCATGTATCTGGCCATTTAGGTACGCATCTTAAGCTAAACGTTACTTGTGCGTGTTCTGTTCGTCTCTTAACGCACACACAGAACAGCGCAAATCGTTTTCTCGATTACTGCATTTTCATAATCGTTTGAAATTAAATTTCAATTAATTGCACAGCCCTAAGAGGCGGCACAGAAGAACACAAAAGTGGCTTATAGGTGTATTTTCATATGTTTAATGAGGCTCAGAGGCGCCATGAGTGCAGTCAAATTCATAAATTCATGTTGAGATGATGTTTTAAATACAGAAATATTACATTTAAATAACTTGAAAAGACACTTTAAAAATTAAACTAAATCTGCCAGTAGGTGGCGGCAAGTCACTGATTTAATTACTGAATCATATCATTCATTTGATTCGTTCAAACAGCTGATTTATTCAAGAATAAAGCAAGTGACACTTTATGAATGGGAAATTGAATCATCGACTCACTAGATTAGTTCAAAAACGCATGTTCATTCATAAACGAAACGCATTGTGTTTGAATGGAGATTAGGGGTGTAACGATACACCAAAGGCACGATTCGGTTCGGTTCACGGTTTTGGAGCCACGGTTCGGTTTCTTGACTGCAGTGCTAAGGAACAATAGATTCACTTAATAAAAAGAACAACTAAACTTTTAGAAATTAGACATTCACTTGTCCAAATGAAAAATTTACTTATCTGGGGCAAAAAAATGCCTTTTTTTGCTGTAAATTAATCCATTCTGAAGCAATAGTCTCATCACTACTCTATAAGGTCTTACTTTAATCTGAATATTTGTGATAATTGCCTTAAATTGATTTCTAGGACACCCTTTTAACCTCATTTTCCTAACCTTACTAACTGTATGTCTCATCCACATCAAATTCTTAAATTATCAATACATCAAATTAGAATATTATAAAACTGAATATTAAATAAATATATAAAACTGTATTAGACTGTTTAATGAAGATAAGGGGTTCCAAAAAATGCATTTACACAGTAAAATTGCACTGTGTTATACTTTTTTTTTTTTTTAAACATAAATCTAAAATATTGGAAAAATGCAATACCTTTAAATATAAAACCGAACCACCAATAGGTGGCAGTAGTCACTGTCTTAATGAATGAGTCACGGATTCAACCATAGATGGATTCAACCAGTTCGTTCACTGACTCGATTCATTAAAAAATGCTAAATCATTCAGTACTGAAATAACGCTGTGTTGCTCGGAGATTCAAGGAGTTTCTGCTGTTGCTTAGAACTATTTCGTTTGCAAAAACGGTTAATGATGTGTCTAAAACGTAAGTCAGTTAATATAAACTACTAGTTTATTGAACTACTGTTGTATAAAATCAATGTCACGTTTGCAATCGTAATGGTGCTTTTCTACTGCAGTATTTTTGTTCATGCTCGTTTCTTTGTGTATGCTGTTGTGCCTATTAGTGTTGATTTTCTGTGAGTCAGATAGCCTGCACGAGCTTGATACTTGATACTGTCCGTTTTCAGTCATCTTAAGTAATAAAATCAGAATTATGCTCACCAAAGTTTCGTTGCTGCGCTAGTTATTGTTTGTCATTGATGGCCGGTCCGGCCAGTAAAATACTCGTTCACTTGAGTCCCTTTCATAAAATCCACTGGTCCTGGACAAGCGTTAATGTCGAGCCCTGAGTTTGATCGCTCACTCAAGTCACATGACATGACATGCAATTGGAAAATACTAACTTTAGAATATAATATTTAGAACAAAATTTAGAACAAAAGTTCATCATTAGTAATACAAATTAATCAAATGAGATCAAATAAAGATTTTTAAATTGGTTAAATTAGTTAGAGACAAGTGATGTCAACCTCAACAATTGGGCAGCAAGGGGCGTGAGAGTACCGCGGTACGCCACGAGAGTTTCGCGATACGTATCGTGGTTAGTGTATCGCGATATTTCGGTTCGGTTTGTAATATCGTTACACCCCTAATGGAGATGCACAGCGGCTCAGTTGTGACTAGTTTCAAACCATTTTTGTTGACGAAATGGAGCAAAATCAGGCAACAGTGTTATAATCAGACAATGCAAGTACCTTAATATTAACTTTGTTTATTTAACTGTTGTATTAAATCAATATCTAATTTTTACGTGGTTGCACTGTAGAGCCCTGCTTACAATTTACTATTAGTGTAAAAAAAAAAAAAAAAAAAAAAAAAACCTATGCTCACCAAGGCTGCATTTATTTGATCAAAAATACAGTAAAACAAAGCTTTTTAAATATTAATAAAAAATAAATTGTATTTTGCTACTGTAATGCATCTTAAAATATTCTATTTCTGTGAGGACAAAACTACATTTTTAGCATGATTACTCAGTCTTCAGTGTCACACGATCCTTGAGAAATTCTTCTAATATTCTGATTTGATGCTCAAGAAACACTGTTGTGCTGCTTAACATTTTTCAAAATTCTTTGATTAAAGTTCAAAAGAACATTTGAAAATAAAAATCTTTTGTAACATTTAAAATGTCCTGACTATCAGTTGATCAATTTGATGCACCTTTGCTGAATAAAAATTACAACAACAACAACAACAACAAAAGTCTAAATCATCAGTCTCAGAAAATAATCAAGACTCAAAACTAATAAAGACTCCGTACTAATCAATAAACAAAGGCTAAAACAAATAATAATAAAAAAAAAAGTAGGGTTCGGGTTCACTCACACAAACAAAAATGTTAAGGAACAGCAACACAGTGCTACTTTGAAAACACTGCAATGAAAAGAGTTGTTGATGCTGAATAAAAGACTTAGTTGGCTCAGGATGATGTAAGACATTGCCAATAACTCCATTAAAAAAAGCATCTAAAAACATCTATTCATGTGATAATATAATGATTGATACACACCTGTGCCTTTGTATTTGTCCACAAAGCAGTACTTCAAATCATAGTTGCTTAACAGCTCGTGCACCTCCTAAAGAAAAAACAACATTTCAAACATGAAGACATTTATTCAGTGACTAATGATTGTATCCTCCATTTTACATGGACAATGAAATCATCCAATAGATTCAAAACAGCTTGGCTCTATCATCTCCATCCTGTCATATTTGCAGCTTCTACTGCGACAACACAGATTTTAAAAGTTTCATAATCTTTTAGTGGTTATGATTGAGTGATTAATAAATTACTTTGGACAGCAACGAGGGAAGAAAAAGAACCCTCCACTTTTGCTTTCAGGCTTCCTACGTGTGAGCATAATATGAACCAGCACTTTCTTTCAGTGTCAGTGAAAGCAAAACGTTTTGTTTCGGCGCCTTCTGTCCTTTGTCATCCTCACTGCTCCCATTCCAATCTGGAACAATACTAGAGTTGCTCACACACACGCTCACGCACACCTGTTTTCCCCATGAATCAAGCATTTTCCTCAGAGAATCACATCCACAAAGAACAAGAACCAACAGAGTCATACTAACATTCTTCATTTCCATAATAGTTTAAGAACTTGGATGACCAAACATTGTGATTTCCAATGTAGCAGCTGGTAACATTGCCAAAATAAAGAAAAATAGTTAATCATTTGTAACCCTGGACCACAAAACCAACCATAAGTAGCACGGGTATATTTGTAGCAATAGCCAACAATATGTTGTATGGATTTTTCTTTTATGCCAAAAACCATTAGGATATTAAGTAAAGATCATGATCTATAAAGATATTTTGTATATTTCCTACCTTAAATATATCAAAACGTATTTTTGATTAGTAATATGCATCGCTAAGAACTTCATTTGGACAACTTTAAAGGCGATTTTCTCAATATTTTTTTTTGCACCCATTTTTTTTTTTTAATGGTTGTATCACAGCCAAACGTTGTCCAATCCTAACAAACCATATATCAATGAAACGACCCTTATGACTGGTTTTGTGGTTCAGGGTCACATTTGGTAATAGTACTTGGTACTAGAAACATGGGAATACCTACAAGTAACAATTTGAATACATGCTAAACATTTTAGACATTCTGACCAGTTATTTATTAGACATTCTGACTAAAATAAGCTATTGTTTAAACAGGAGTATTACTAGTCATAAATAAGTTACTAGTAACAATAAAATAGAAAATAGTCATAGTTTAGTTGGGATAGTGACTACCATTAAAAAGTTTTTGAACAGTAGTTTTTCTCATTCTTATTCATTTATTTATTCTTTTTAAAATGAAGACTTTCCTGCTCACAGAG
The DNA here is from genome assembly GCF_049309525.1 of Garra rufa. Lineage (NCBI taxonomy): Eukaryota > Metazoa > Chordata > Actinopteri > Cypriniformes > Cyprinidae > Garra > Garra rufa. The sequence goes on from NC_133361.1 coordinate 27,920,839, forward strand.
CCTGCATTTATTTGATCCAAAGTACAGCAAAAACAGTACAATTCTGAAATATTTTTACTATTTAAAATAAGTTATTTGAATACATTTAAAAATATAAGTTGTTTCTGTGAAATTAATTTTTAGCATAATTTCTCCAGTCTTTAGTGTCACATGATCCTTTAGAAATCATTTTAATATGCTGATTTGCTGCTCAAAAAACATTATTATTATGCTGAAAACCACCGAGTAAAATTATTTCAGGTTTCTCTGATGAATAGAAAGTTCAGAAGAAGAGCCTTTATCTGAAATATAAATCTTTTGTAACCTTATAAATGTCTTTATCATCACTTTTGATCAATTTAAAGCATCCTTGGTAAATAAATAATTTAGCAAAGATATAATTTTATCTATAATCCAGAAATGCTGATCTTTGGATCTTTCTATTCAAAGAATCCTGAGGGGAAAAAAAACAAAAAACTTTTGAACAAATGAGCATATTAGAATGATTTCTGAAGGATCATGTGACACTAAAGAATGGAGTAAAGACGCTAAAAACTCAGACTTGACAAAGAAAAATTACATTTTAAAATATATTCACATAGAAAACAGTTATTCTAAACAATTCTGATCAGATAAATGAAGGCTTGGTGGGCAGAAAAGACATTTAAAAAAAACATTAAAAGTCTTACTGTCCAACAGCTTTTGACTGGTAGTGCATGTAATTGAGTAATAGTGACTAACTTACTTGAGCATTCTAGTAACTTTATATAATGAATACGTAACAGTGAAATTGAAGATATTTGTAACTATAAGATTAACGTTAATTACCATTCAATGGGAAAAGTAGAAACAAACATTAACAATAGTTGGGTTTACAGAATGAGTGTGAATGCGGTTTGTTAGACTGGTTAACAGAGAGTTAAATATTATTCGTGACAAGCAACTTACTGGAAATGGTCAACGTTTTCAGATTTAAGCGTCAAACTTGTGAGAGGATTTTCGTCGTCGAAGGAAATTCAAAATAGTGAAATGAAGCGAATAGGTAACACGAATTTCTAACTTCACAAGCTGTGATTTAGCACATTTGGCAAGGTAAGCATCCGGGCACTCAGCTCGATTAAATGAACGGTCAAACGGCCCGCATCCTTTCAATACAACTACACAACTCCCGTCGGACTCCATCCCGTTACCGCGGCTCTTTAATGGCTGCGATGACACGAGGTTCGTTGTGGTCAAACATCTCACTGACCATTAATCATTAACCTTCAGATTGTCAAACCAGATTCAATTATCGAAGCCAGAACATTGTAAAAATCCAATGTATTAACTACTGAGTCAGCGATAAGTGGAATCTGAAAGTGTGACTCAATCTGTGTTTGGGATGCTCGAAAAGACCAACTGTTTGATGTAACGTTACAAACCTGATTGCTGATATCGGCGGGGAGGTTCTTGATAATTATTTTTCGCCGATTGTAAAACTCTCTTCTCGTTCTTTCCAAACGACTAGCAATCTCTTCTGGACTGAGGGCCGTCAGTTCATCATCGAGCCGTCGCGGACAGTCGCTGCCCGTCGGTGAACCCTCATCGCCGGGGTCCGCTTCAATTTGTTTGCCCGTTTCAAACCCCCAGTTTTCGGGCTCGGCTGCTTGCTCGTAAGTTTTAAATAGTGGATTCGGAGCAAAGTCGGCACCAGTTAAGGACTTCTCGTCTCTGGCAGCTGAGTTAACGGACACTGCGGCCGCCATGTCTCCGTGTGGAAGTTTGTGCGCTCACACCGCTCGTTTGCTTTGGCCAGTTTAAACAATACACACGTGCGAGAAACTCGGCCGCTGATTGGTCGAGGGGAAATGCGTTTTTCTTTCAGGCTTGAGGGGCGGGGCCAATGAGTCACATCTCAAATTTGAACACACAGCAAGTGGGTTGCCAGATACCATCAAAATAAATAGATATTTACATAAGAATAAACCTTTTTTTCCTTTTATGCCATTAAAAACATTAGGATATTGGGTAAAGGTCATGTTCCATGAAGATATTTTGTAAATTTCCTACCGTAAATATATAAATATATATATTATAATATGCTAAAATATATAATATATAATATATATAAAACTTTTTTTTTTTATTAGTAAGGACTTTATTTGGACAACTTTAAAGGTGATTTTGCACCCTTGGATTCCAGATTTTCAAGTAGTTGTATCTCAGCAAAACAAATCCTATCCTAACAATCCATACATCAATAGAAAACTTATGTATTCAGCTTTGTGTATACATTTGGATTTTGACTGGTTTTGTCATCCAGGGTCACATAAAGAGATATCCTTGCTGTGGACTGTTGTAGAGTTTGTTCTATATTTATACCCTGATGTTTTTAGCTAATTATTTTTCAATTATTTTCTAGTTTTACAACGCTTTAAAGGCGAAAAAAATGGGGACTGGTTGCCAGATCAACATAAAAGCACTCAGTGGTACTAACAATAGGGGTTCACAATGGATTCATTTGTGAAAATGTTAAGGTTCTGCTCTTTAAAAATAGTTTTGTAGAGCTGGCCTAAGGTTCCAGGTCTTGTATGTGTGCGCCATCAAAGTTGTGGTGAAATAGAAGTAGCGACAGATCATTTCTTCCATACTGACATACATCTGAGGGTATCAGATTATTGGAAAAAAAATAGTTTAGGAACTGATGGGATTTTGAGATTGCGGTTGATTGTGGATGGGAACTTGGGAAGTTTTTTAGCAAACCAAATAATTGAAGAAGTCCAGCATACACTACCAGTCAAAAGATTTTTAATGTTTTTAAATACATTTTGTCTGCTCATCAAGCCTGCATTTATTTGATCCAAAATACATGAAAAGCAGTAGTATTGTGAATTTTTTTTTTAGTCTTCTGTTTCACATGATCTTTCAGAAATCATCTGTAATATGCTAATTTGCTACAAACATTTATTATTATTATAAAACAGTTGAGTAAATTTTTTTCAGGATCCTTTGATGAATAGAAACATCCAAAAATTAGCATTTAATTGAAATAAAATGCTTTTGTAACATTATACCCATTCAAAAGCTTGGAGTCAGCATACATTTTTTTTTTTTTGGTAAAGATATTAAAGAAATTAATACTTTTATTTAGCAAGGATGCTTTAAATTGATCCGAAGTGATGATAAAGACATTTATAATATTACAAAAGATTTCTATTTCAGATGAATGCTGTTCTTCTGAACTTTATATTCAGAAACCTGAAAAAATTCTGCTCAGTTGTTTTCAACATAATAATAATAATAATAATAATAATAATAATAATAATAATAATAATAATAAATGTTTTTTGAACAGCAAATCAGAATATTAGAATGATTTCTGAAGGATCATGTGACTGGAGTAATGATGCTAAAAATCAGCTTTGAAACCACAGTAATAAATTACATGTTAAAATATATTCAAATAGAAAACAGTTATTTAAATAGTAAAAATATATCAAACTTTTACTGTTTTTGCTGTACTTTGGATCAAATGAATGCAGGCTTGGTGAGCAGAAGAGACTTCTATAAAAACATTAAAAATCTTACCGTTCAAAAACTTTTGACTGGCAGTGGCAGAAATCTGTCATTTCACTGGAAGATTGTGTTACAATACTTTGTTTATGGGTTAAAACAAAGGTATACATGGATGAATTCATCACTCTTCACCATAAGATCAATACCATATTAAAATAGACAGGGTGAATTTTCATTTCATGACTATTTCTGAATGAATGAAAATCCAAAAGGATCCACTTATAAATAAAAAGCCTCTCAAAAGACTGTATCTTGGTATACACTTTCAGTAATTACATTTATTAAATGTAAAGAGTTTTTATAGATACATTCAGTGGGACATTAAGACTATAGCATTTCACACCGGAAGATGTACAAAAGGCCATAAAACGTAGGAAGAATTGCACATTTTTCGAAAAGAGAAAATATAAATAAAAAAGAAAAACATTCAAAGCGGCATTTATATTATACTGTAAACATCTAAATTCATATTCTTAAGGCCTTCAAAATAACAGCCAGTCACAGTCTTCGCTTACTCCCAATATATATATATATATATGTAAAACAGCAGGACTGGGGAAAAAGGAAGTAAACTAGAAAACAACGAAACACCTGAGAGTATTTACACAATAATATGTTACATTGTGAATGAAATAAAAAATGAATAACGTTCACAACCATGCATTCTTTGGTTATTATGGTTTTAACACCAAGACACTTGACTTAAAGCAACAGTATATACTGTAGTTCTGTGTATTTTTGCGACCCCTACATTTAAGTGAAGAACTCACTGTACACTGTTCTTACACTGGACAGCTGAACATGTGCATTTGTTGCCACAGTGACACATTTTACCCCTTTGGCAGGATTTAAGAACCCGCTCACCAAACTTACATGCAAACAGATGTTTGCGGTGGAGTGTGGGAAAGAAACAGCCAATCGCCTTCTTAGAAGTCACTGATATTTCAAGGTAAAAACGTACATACATTTGCTTTAAAGAGCACTTAAGGTTACAGTTACCTTTTTTCCACTGACAGAGGCACTGTGCCGATGCTGGAGCTGACGGCTGAAGAGTAACAGCAAGTTAACTTATCGTTCACCTCTGAAGTGGCTGAAAGCAAAAATTTGTCTGGGTCCAGCACAAACACCAGCACAGCTTCAGTAGAAAAAGAGGTACAGTATTTGGGTTCCCTCAACTGAACATTTAAAAAAACATCCTCTTTTCTAAAAAAAAAAGTGTGGTCAGGCTCATAGTGCTGTGGTTACAGGCTATCTGACAGCACACAGAGAGAGAGAGCGAAAGAGCAGGTCAGCGATGGTTGAGCTGAGCGAGTTGCACAGACGGTTGCTGTTTGTACGTTCGCCGGATGTCCTTCAGAGACTCAGCCAGGGAATTGAACGATGGACGCTGCCCAGGGTTGAAATCCCAGCACTGCTCCATCAGTAAATAAACCTGTATTGAGAATTGCAAATAAATATGTAAAAATACTTGAGCTGTATTTTTTTTGCATTTATGAATATTTGTGCTGCCTAGTTTCACAGTACCTCACGAGGACAGTCTCGAGGGCACGGCAATCTCTCGTTTTTCTCCAGGAGGCTAATAAGTTTAACCACGGTCATCTGACCATGGACCAATCCCATCATCTCAAAGAATTTCTATGGAAAACAAAGTCATCCATCAATTTGCAAGATGCTGCAAAGGTAAAGGAATAGTTCACATTATTATGATTTGCTGGCTGTTTACCACTACTAACTCCTTTTGGCCTTGGTGCATTGAGTTTAGTTATTATTAAAGAGATAGTTCACTCAAAAACTAAAAATTACCCCATGATTTACTCACTCTCAAGCCATTCTAGGTGTATATGACTTTCTACTGTCAGATGAATACAATTAGAGTTATATTAAAGAATGTGCTGTCTCTTCCAAACCTTATACTAGCAGTGAATGGGAGATTTTTGAAGACCAAAAAACTGCATCCATCCATCATAAAAAGTACTCCACATGGTTCTGGGTTGGTCACTTCCACGTTTGCCTACACCCCAGTTTTAAATATGGATATTTTTCTTACACAAACACATTGATTCACTTCAGAAGGCCTTTATCAACCCCCTGGAGCCATGTGGACTATTTTTTATGATGGATGGATGCACTTTATTGGACTTCAAAATCTCAACAGCCATTCACTGCCATTGTAAAGCTTGGAAGAGGCAGGACATGTTTTATTATAACTCTGATTGTATTAGTCTGAAAGAAGAAAATGACCCCATGATTTACTCACTCCCAAGCCATTCTAGGTGTATATGACTTTCTACTTTCAGATGAATACAATTAGAGTTATATTAAAGAATGTGCTGTCTCTTCCAAACCTTATACTAGCAGCGAATGGGAGATTTTTGAAGACCAAAAAACTGCATCCATCCATCATAACAAGTACTCCACATGCTTCTGCGTGGTCACTTCCACGTTTGCCTACACCCCAGTTTTAAATATGGATATTTTTCTTACACAAACACATTGATTCGCTTCAGAAGGCCTTTATTAACCCCCTGGAGTCATGTGGACTATTTTTTATGATGAATGGATGCACTTTATTGGACTTCAAAATCTTAACAGCCATGGACTTCAAAATCTCAACAGGCATTCACTGCCATTGTAAAGCTTGGAAGAGGCAGGACATGTTTTATTATAACTCTGATTGTATTAGTCTGAAAGAAGAAAATCATAGACTCCTAGGATGGCTTGAGGGTGAGTAAATCATGGGGTAAATTCTTTCATTTTGGGTGGACTATCCCTTTAACTGCTGCTGCCTCACACTAGGGTTAACTAAAAACTAAAACCATTTTAAATGTTACTTGGGGAAAAAACACTTACTCAAAATAAAATAAAATATGTGACCCTGGACCACAAAATCAGTCATAAGGGTCCATTTTTAATATTAATATTTGGCCGAGGTACAACTATTTGAAAATCTGGAATCTGAGGGTGCAAAAGTATTGAGAAAATCATCTTTAAAGTTGTCTAAGTTCTTAGCAATGCATATTACTAATCAAAAATTAAGTTTTTATATATTTAAGGTGGGAAATATACAAAATATCTTCATGGAACTTGATCTTTACTGATTTTTTACGATACTTTTGACCAATACAATGTATTTTTGGCTATTGCTACAAATATACCAATTATAGCAAAAATGTTGATGTGATAACATTCTGATGTGAGAAACATACCGAAGGGGGGCTTTGACGATGATTGCAGTGGGTCAAAATCTCATAGAGGGTCACGGCAAAGGACCAAACATCTGAGGCAAAGGAAAACTTGCTCTCCTTCAGACACTCTATGGCATACCTAAAAAACAAAAATGTGTTTTGAAATAACTGCTGTTTGTTTTAAACCCAGAGGTGATTTTGTTATTTCAAAGATAAACAAGTCCAGAAATAAATGTTAGGTTGCAAATGTTTTTAATCTTTTTCTTATTAAATTGTTTTATTTTTGGTGGAATTATTCAATAATTGTGTGGATCGATAGCAAACATACTTAATGCTTTCACTGAGTGACACCACGATATGTCTAATGCCGTCCATAAATCCATTAACAGATCACATTGCATTGATAAAAGCATTCTCCAGGATGTTATCAACATTAGAGAACATTACCCATCTCCCCAAGCCTCCAGCTAATACAGCTTACCAGAACACAGGGCTGTCTCCGTCCTCACGAACACGATAGTAGATCTCTCCTTCGGGAATGTACTTTGTCAAGCCGAAGTCACCGATCTTAACCACACCTTCATTCTCCACCAAAACATTCCGTGCAGCCAAATCCCGGTGGATGTAGCGTTTGGAGTGCAGATAGTCCATCCCCTATGGGTGTGGCAGTACAGATCAGATTGCACAGTAAGGACCATTCGATTAGCTGTATTAGCTTCGGTATGACTTTAAAGGGACTTTTAAAGAGTTTCTCACCATACAGATCTGCTGTGCAAACAGGAGATTTTGAGCGATTCCCAACCGATGTTTAGGCAGGTACTCTCTAAGGCTTCCCAGGGGAAGATACTCCATGATTAACTGAACCACCTGTCCACCTGAAACAAATCAGTAAGTGTTTGAACCTTCTGTAATAGTTGCATATGAGTCCTTTAGTTGTCCTCAGTGTGAAAAGATGAATCTTATCATACAGTCGTCAACATATAAAATCATACAGTCATTGCTGGAAAGGGTTCAAATACACAAAAATACACAAAAAAGAATTTAGGACAAACAAAAGGACTCATAAAAACTGTCACTAAACAAAAAAAAAAAAAAAGAACAGCTGTGGATCATTCAGGTAACAACACAGTATTAAGAATCAAGTGTATATAAACTTTTGAACGGGGTCATTTAAAAAAAAATTGAACTATTATTTTCTCTTGTGGACTATATGTAAATATCTTTTATGTGAAATATCTTAGTCAGGTACATAAAAAAATACCATGCATTTTGTATAATCCCTCTTATTTTAGTAATATAATTACCATTTTGCAGATTCTTTTGCCCTCAACTGTATATCTTGTAAAAATGGTATTTATCAACATTAATCTGTACACCAGAATACAGAAAGCTAATAAACATGGACTAACAGCCAATAAAATAAACATTTACTGAAATAAAACAAAATCCAGAGACTTTAATTTCAGCTAGTTTCCAAAAAACATGTTTCATTTTCAAATAATTTAGTTTAACTTAATTACTTACTTATACTAAAATACCTGAAACTAAACATTAACAAAAAATTTATATATACTAGATAATAAATTAAAACTAACTGAAACCAAAATTGAAACTATAAAATACAAATCTAATTCAAATTTTTTTTAATAAAAAATAATAGTATCTCAACACTGCCTACACAATAGCTGTTTGTTAATCCATTTTCATGATGTTTTTCTATTTCAAATTAGTTTTAAAAGAGTTCTTCCCAAATAACAGGTGTATTTTATCTGTCTAGCATATATATATATACATATATTTAAAAAAAATTAAAAGAATAGTTCACCTAAAAATTTAAATTCTGTCATTCATTACTTTTATACTTTTTACTTTACCTTTATGTTGTTCCAAACCTGTAATACCTTCATTCATCTTCGGAAGACAAATTAACATATTTTTGATGAAATCCGAGAGCTTTCTGACTCTGCATAGACAGCACTGCAACTTAAAAGCTGAATTAAACCAACAAGCATATTGTTTAATAAAGTTATTGTTGTTTCTCTGCGCACAAAAAGTATTCTTGTAGCTTCATTAAATTACGGTTGAACCACTGATGTCACATGGACTATTTTAATGATGTCCTTACCAACTTTCTGGACCTTGAACGTGGTAGTTGTGTTGCTGTCTATGCAGAGTCAGAAAGCTCTCAGATTTCATCAAAAATATCTTAATTTGTGTTCCGAAGATGAACAAAGGTCTTACGGGTTTGAAACCACAAGACGGTGAATAATTAATGGCAGAATTTTCATTTTTGTATGAATTACACTTTAATTTTATGTCGTAAGGGCTTTTAAGTTAGAAGCTTTGGCTTACCCAGTTCAGTACAGCACCCCTTGTATTTGACAATATTGTTGTGGTAAAGTGATTTGAGTATCTCGATCTCCTTCATCCAAGAATCGTGGAGGCTACTTCCACTCTCCTGTTTCAAGGCCTTCACCGCCACATATTCTCCCGTTCCGTCATTGCCAGGGTCATAGACATACAGCATCACCTTTCCAAAATGTCCCTGGAAGCAAGTCACAGAGTGTCATATGAAACTGAAATATGATGATAAGACCTGAACAAATTAATCGAGCAGGAAACTGTAAACTGACCTCTCCCAGATCCCTGATCTTCTTCAGGTAACGTTTGTAAAAGATGCTGGGGTCTCTGTCAGGGAGTGACTCACATTCGGATGAAATGTCTGGATCTGGAAGAAAACAATAAGATATCCATTTCTGAAGTCACAAACAAAAATGTTAACATGGTATTAAAGGGATAGTTCTGAAACACCACTCTCTCGTGAATACATGTACAACAGTTAATGGAAGCTAGAGATTTCGGTTTTGTGGATTTTTTCTTACACAAATGCATCAGTTTGTTTTGGAAGGCCTTTATTAACATGCCAGAGCAGTTTGGAACACTTTTTATGATGGATGGATGCACTTTATTGGACTTCAAAATCACAACAGCCATTTACTGCCATTATAAAGATTGGAAGAGCCAGGACATTTTTTTTTAAATAACTCTGATTTTATTTGTCTGAAAGAATAAAGTCATATACAACTAGGATGGCTTGAGGGTGAGTAAATCATGGGGTAATTTTAATTTTTGGGTGAACTATCCCTTTAACACTATTATTATGGTATTCAAGTAACTTGGATTACCATAAATATATAGAACAGAAATATATTAATAATTCAGTACTATGGTTTTACCTCAGAATGTGTCAATTTGTCTGTCAATCAATTTGGTTGGTCTAATTATTGTTAATAAGCAATATGATGGCTAATATAAACTGATACTCTTTTAAAAATGTTTCCACAATAAAGTTATAGTTCAAATTTCATCACTATATTTTAAATATAAAAGACAAATTATTGTAATAATAGTTGATAGATGATAAATAGCTGTTACTGATGCAGATTATATGACTAAAAGACTAAAAAAGGTCAAAAACAGTGATATAACAAAATTAAAACTCTTGGCTGAAACCAAAAATGAACAAAAAATCTGAAATACACTTTAAAAAATTTTTTTGGAATAAATACACAATTTTGACTAAAACATTAATGCCATGAATACATTATGAAATACACAATCTTTTTTTCATTAACATCACTATAATAACATCTAAGCTTCAAGAATTTTGAAATAGATGTTGCCTAGTGCATTATTGTCTTTCTGTTTCAGAAATTCTGTTGCAAACAAACATGTTGGTTTTACTATCACTATTATGATGTTCAGATAAGGAATGGCTAACAGTAATCTTAAAACAAACCCCCTTTTTTTCTTAATAGAATAAAAGGATGTTTTGCATTTCTGGAGGACTGACAACACGTTCTTTATTAGTAGCAGCAGTAGCTTCTAGGTTTCTAATTGCATTTAATAGCCTCGCAGCTTTGTGAAAGAACAGAAAAATGCTTGTAATTGCTTTCTAGGGGTGTGATGGTACACAGAAGTCACGGTTCTGTACGTACCTCAGCTTTGGGGACATGGTTCAATACGAGTTCGGTACAATGCGAAAAGTATTTTTTCATTGATTTTGAACAGAAATGCTACATACATGTACCATGAGCAGTTGTTTTTTATTTGAATTAGAGTGTATAATTTCAAGATTTAAAGCAAAAACAGAATAGTCTGACTTTAGATTTGTGAAATGATGCTATATAACATGCCTGCACAAAACAAAAACAGCAAACGGACTGAATGAAAATTCAAATTAATAATCTGACAGCAGGTGGCGCTTATGGAACAGCAGCGATATAGAGTTTCCTTGGTTACTGCTTTAAACAAAGCCATGCTTATAAACACTGAATTATATGGCAGTAAGAGGAAAAGAAAATTCCATCAAAACATTTTTGAAGATGCTTAGTTCCTCTAAGACAGTGGTTCTCAACAGGGCCCTGGAGAGATCGGAAGGGGGGCGCAAATTGTTTGCGAGAAAAAACAGACAAGGCATTATTTGGGTACTGGGTGTATTTTATTGCATTTCACGTTTCATGTAGAACAGATATTCTAAACCGGCGGGCCACCAGGGTGCCGCGAAATAGCTTAAAATTCATTTAAATATTATCCTAAAATTGTTTAATTTCATTATTAATGTTTTAAGTGAAAATGATCAAAGCACGGTCTCTCTCGTGTTCTGTGATTGATTGCTTCATCGCACTGTTAAATACAGACTGAACGGCAGCTCAAAACTTTCAACCGCTGCACAAAACTTCATTTTAGAGTCCTGCAAGGGACATATTTTTTAGTCCCGCATCCGCAAGTTTCTGTCCCGCTCCCGCAGAAATATATGTTATTTCGTCCTGCTCCCGCCCGCGACATTCATGTTTTGTCCCTCTTCCACCCGCAAAAGTAACCTATTATACCCTGCCTCTGCTTAATTATTTTTATCCACGGTGTGGATAAAACGTCCCGCGAACCCGCTCCTACGTCCCGATCTAAATCAAATTATTCGCGATACATGCTTTAAAGTCGTCGGAATCAAATAATTCCCCATACGCGCTTTGAAGTTGAACGTTCTGAATATGGCCGTAATATGGCCATATTCATAATATGGCCGAAGCAGGCGGAGTATTATCAGAAATGAGTTCCCAGCTAGTTTAGCATTTGCACATGTGCTGCGTGGTATTACTGCTCCTGCTTCGGCCTTACGGCAGCAAACTTCCTTGACTATTTCGCCGGAATGGGAGTGTAGTTCCTAATCTTATCAGCCTAGAAACTCGCAGCTTTGCATTTCCACCGGTCTTAGTACACGATATAACTACAGAAGAGTCAAGTTTTAAATAGGACAAATATGGAAACTCGTTGGTCATTTTTGAACGCGATGCTATTGGTCTAATAGGATTCAATGATCTATGCTAAGCTATGCTAAATGTGATATCGCCAGAACAGGAGAACGGCTGAATGGATTTCAAAACGGTAAAAATCATCTTATTAACTCGGGGGGAGTTGGAGAATGAGCCTATTTCCAAAAAAAGTGGAGTGTTCCTTTAAAAATAAGCATCTTTAGAGGAAATGTCAGGTATTGGGGGGCCTTGCAAAATTGACCGAAGCAGGAGGGGGGCCCGGCCTAAAAAAGGTTGAGAACCCCTGCTCTAAGAGATACATTCATATAAACCCCCATGTATTTTTCTTTCTATATTTCGAGCGTTGCAAACAGTGAGCTTGATCTGCCTGCTACAGTATTTTTGATTGACATTTAGACGCCTATCTGATTTTCTATATTTTTTATTTGGGCTAGTTAAATTAATTTTCGGGCTACCGGAGATTTCGAAATTTTGCGAGCCCTGCATAATACATCAAAACAACAGAAAAACCTCACACATGCATGATTACGCAAGACTCACTTTTAATCTGTATCTCTGTTAGCTCTCTCAGAATGGTCCGGAAGGATGGCCGTGTAGCGGGGTCATATGTCAGACACATGCTGATGAAGCTCGCCAGCTCTTGAGAAGACGGTACCGCCAGGCGACTCTGCGTCTCATAGAATCGCTCTTTCTGTAGACAGAGAAGAGCACATGTGAAAAAAGAGCAAGTGTGTGGTATCAGGTACACAGCGGGAGGAAGCCATACCTCAGGCAGTGTGCTACCGCTGATAGGTAGATCTCCGTTGTTGCAGATTTCCAGCAGAGTTGCTCCGAAGCTCCACTGATCGGCGGCGCTTCCTATACGGGCCCCGTCGGCGATACACTCCGGAGCGATCCATGGGATGCGCTCCACGCGTTCTGCATGTGAAACAAAGACTTGTTCTGGGTTGCTTCTAGACTTGATTTATCAGCCATCAGGTGAATTTTTGGCATAAAAAGTATACAACGTACATGATTTAAGATATCATTCATGTCTATATCACAAACAGTGTGCCGAAAATTCATAATTAGGGTTTCTATCACTGTACATTCTGGACAGTTGCTTCACTGTTGTAAATATGATCATCCTGACATTAATAAAAGTGCTTGACTAAAGGAAGTGTGCATCACCATAAGGAAGTGGTTGGTTCGTAGCTTCCTGTTCTATGAACCATGAGAGAATCTGATGAAGTAAACAGTAGTGACAAGCGGACTGAGGCAACTAGAAAAATGACACAGATAGAGGGGTACAGGATGTACTCTTCTCGACAGTACGTGTGAATAACAACAGTTCTCGCTTACCTCCACGAGACAGAGCCGACAGAGAAATGCCAGGGTCGCTGAGCTTCACAAACGGAGACGTGCCGTCCTCCAAACCCTTCTTGACCACCAGAATATTCTTGCCACAGACATTCCCATGGACCAAACGCTTTGTTTCCTGTGAAGAACAAGGTCATGGATGGGTCAATCTTACAAGGAAATAAAATAAAGCTTTAATAAAGAAACAACATTAATAATAACTATATATTGCATTTGGATTTTGGATTTCATTACATTCAATCATTACTAATCTCATTTTCATTCATTCAATCTGCTTTAAATATATATATTGTTAATAATTACAATTACATACTTTAGCATTTTTTTTTTTACATTACAGTAATAATAACTGGGCTTGTCAGTAATGTTACAATGGAAAAATGTCCCTGAATATAAGATTCAATTTCTCTTAATGCAAATACAATTTCTTATATTAGTAACTGTTCATTTGATTTAGAGGTGAAATATCACAAATATTTCTTAAAAATGTTTTTAATTAGAAAACATCAAACATATTTCATTAATCATTAATATTTAATTAATCTTTCTTGAATTTCAGTAGTTTTTTGAGTTTTACTTTACTCATTAAAATATCAAATAATATTTTTAATATTAATGTTGCCATGCAAAAACAAAAATAACACTACAAAATGCTGTAAAATTACTTAAATTAAATTACTTTAAAATGTAAATTATTAATATTTAAATAATATTTATTTTTTACTGAGTTTTACTGAGTTCATAAAAATATCAAATAATATTTGATTGATAAAATGATGTAAAATAACTTGAATTAAATAATTAATATTCACATAATATTTCTTACATTTTAATATTTTCTTGAGATTTACTTTGCTCATAAAAATATTAAATATTTTAAAAACACTACAAAATTGTGTAAAATGACCTGATTGAAATAATATTATAATTTTAATTATTAATATTTAATTAATATTTCTTGAATTTCAAATTGTTTTATTTAACTTTGCTCATAAAAATTACGAATGGTGTAATTACTTAAATTAAATAACTTTAAATTGTTAAATTATTAATATTTATTTAATATTTCTTGAATTTCAATATTTTCTTGAGTTTTCTTTGCTCATAAAAATATCAAATCATATTTTTTGATATATAATGATGTTCCCATGCAAAAACACAAACACACAAACAAATAAAACTCTACAAAATGGTGTAATATGACTTGAATTAAATAACTTTAAATTGTTAAATTATAAATATTTATAAATTTTTTTTATCTAATTATATTTTTTATAAATAATGTTCCCATGCAAAAACACAAACAAAAACACTTAAAATGGTGTAATATGACTTAAATGAAATAACGTTAAAAATTTTAATTATTCATATTTTTTTATATTTCTTGAATTTAAGTTTTTTTGTTTTACTTTTTTTATTTTTTGATATATAATGTTCCCAAAAACACAAACAAAAACACTACTAAACTGTGTAATATGACTTTAATTAAATAACTTTAAATTGTAACATTATTATTATTTAATTAATATTTCTTGAATTTCAATATTTTCTTGAGTTTTCTTTGCTCATAAAAATATTAAATAAGATTTTTTAAATATATAATCTTCCCATGCAAAAACTGAAACAAACACTACAAAATGGTGTAATATAACTAGAAGTTGACCATTATCGGCCTGGCTGATATTTATGGTTATCGGTATTGCTTATTTTCAAAACCAATTTTCAGATAAAATAATTTAAAAGCAATTAAAGACAGTTTTTGTCAGAGCCCTTGTTCTTCTTAACTTTGACATTAATTTTAATTAATTTTAATTAATTTGTAATAATCGGTAACGGCATCAGCCCTAAAAAAAAAAACACATATCGGTCGCCCTTTAAATATGACTTCAATTAAATAACTAACATTTTTTAATTATTTGTATTTAATCAATATGTCTTGAATTTAAGTATTTTTTTGAGTTTTTCTTTACTCAGTAAAATATCAAATAATGTTTTATATATATATTATATTCCTATTCAAAAACACAAACAAACAAAAAATACTTTAAAATGGTATAATATGACTTTAATTAAATAATTCATTATTATTATTATTATTATTATTTAATTTATTTTTCTTGAATTTCATTTTTTTAATATACAATCTTCCCATGTAACACAAACAAACACTACAAAATGGTGTAATATAACTAGGGGTCGACTGATTATCGGCCTGGCCAATTATCGAAGCCCGAAATTAAGCATTTTTATGGTTATCGGTATTGTTCATTTTCAAAACCAATTTTCCAATAAAATAATTTAAAAGCAAGTTTTTGTCAGAGCCCTTGTTATTATAACTTTGACATTAATTTTTATACCAGACACATTTTGGTTCAAAATATCAGTTATCGGTCTACTTGATTTGTAATAATCGTTATTGGCATCAGCCCTAAAAAAATACACATATCGGTCGACCACTTAAAGGTTGTATCAGCGATTTCAAGCCTGAAACATAAAGTGTCAAATTCAGCTGACCTTTCTTCACGATCCACTCGATGCCTGCCCCATAAATTGACTGTAAAAAAAATGCGTCTCTGTGGTCAGCCTAGGGTCCGAGATATGCCAAAAAAACAATCGGTGCTACCAACCTTTCCACAGCAAAACAAACCGTGTTCCAACCAATCAGCGTCAGGGGGTTGGTGTTGTGGACTTTCGTACTGGTTCAGGGATGTGAGGGAGGCAGAGCGAAAGTCCACAAAACCAACCCCCTGACGGTGATTGGTTGGAACACGGTTTGTTTTGCTGTGGAATGGTTGGTAGCACCGATTGTTTTTTGGCATATCTCGGACTCTAGGCTGACCACAGAGACGCGTTTTTTTTTACAGCCAATTTATGGGGCAGGCAGCGAGCGGATCATGAAGAAAGGTCAGCTGAATTTGACACTTTATGTTTCAGCCTAGAATCGCTGATACAACCTTTAATATGACTTATAGAAATTATAATAACTTTAACATTTTAAAAGAATTAATTTTTAAGCAATATGTCTTGAATTTCAATATTTTATTGAGTTTTACTTTACTCAAATATCAAAGAATATTTTTTATATATAATGTTCTCATGAAAAACCAAAACAACAAAAACAAAACAAAAAAATTTTTTTTGGATTTTAGGGTGCAACGTGACAATTTTTGCGTGATTTACTCAAGCAGAGAGTAATAATGCAGAATGATCGAAAGAGATTTTTTGGCAATTATTGATATAAGCTGTTCCATTTAAAAAAATCTCATACTGAATTAATAACTCACTAGATAGCAAAGAGCGCTGGCAAGCTGTTTAGCCACAGTAAACTTCCACTGCGGAGTGACATGCGCCTTCTCTCTGTGCAGGAACACATCTAATGGGCCAAACTCCACAAACTCCTCCACCATGATGTCTGTTCACATAAAAACAGTAGAGTCAACAAATACATAATGTGTTTTGCAGATGGTAAAAACAAAAAAACAAAAACACAAAACAGTCAAAAACAGCTTTGACGACACTTGTGGCCTTTAAAGAGGAAGTCAAAAAGGGCAAAGCACTTACTCTCAGATCCCTTAACTGAAACTCCATGCACAAAAACCAGATGACAGTGTGACACCTGACTCATGAGACTAGCCGTCTCGAAGAATGCCTAGACATAAACACAATCAGTGAGATATCATCCATGCTTTCACTGTTGTTTACGATACACTATAAGATGACTCTTACTAGTGCTATATCCTTGTGGCTCTGGTCCAGAATTTTAAGGACAACCCGGAGGCCTTTTACGTTGCGGTGATTGTTATTAGACTCGTCATCTTCATCCTCTAGTGAACTGTGAACCTTCAGCCAGCCCGAGTAAATGTTAGTCCTGGTGCCTCGTCCCAAGTGCTGCTCCTGCATCCATGAAATTAGGTAAAAAAAAAAAAAATTTCAGTTACGGTACTTTATGAACCAGGAGTTATCTTTTTCTCTTTGCTATGTGAGGTTCACATTCTCAATAATTTGTGACTCTGGACCGAAAACCAGTCATAAGGGTCATTTTCTTTTAAATTGATGAATAAATAGGCTTTCCATTGATTTATGGCTTGTTAGGATAGGACAATATTTGGCCGAGATACAACTATTTGAAAATCTGGAATCTGAGGGTGCAAAAAAATCTAAATATTGAAAAAATCACCTTTAAAGTTGTCCAAATGAAGATCTTATTATTAATCAAAAATTAAGTTTTTATATATTTACAATAGGAAATTTACAAAATGTCTTCATGGAACATGATCTTAACATCCTAATTATTTTTGGCATAAAAGAAAAATCAATAATTTCGACCCATAAAATGTATTTTTGGCTTTTGCTACAAATATATCAATTCTATTTAAGAGATTTACATTCATTATTTCTTTCAAACGATTTGTAAAAAAAAATTAAAATTTTCTTGAGTTTTACTGAGCTCATAAAAATATATATATTATTTTTTGACATATAATGTTATGCAAAAACACAAACAAACAAACAAAAACACTACAAAATGGTGTAAAATAAATTAAATTAAATTACTTTAAAGTTGAAATATTTCTTAAATTTCAATATTTTCTTGAGATTTACTTTGCTCATAAAAATTACAAATAATTAAAAAACTAAAAAACACTACAAAATGGAGTAATGACTTCAATTAAATAAAATTAAATTGTTAGAATTCTCGTATTTCAACATTTTCTTGCCTCATAAAAATATTAAATTATATTTTTTAAAATATTTTTGTAATAATATTCCTATTCAAAAATACAAACAAACAAAAAATACTTTAAAATGACATAATATGATTCGAATTAAATAAATTTAACATTTTTAATTATTAATCTTTAATTTATATTTCTTGAATTTCATTTTTTTTGTTTTACTTTGCTCATAAAAATGATTTAAAAAAAAAATGCAACTGTTCCTCATTCATGATGGCATTTCTATCACAACAAAAAAATGTTTTGCCACTAATAAAGAACTTAAAAGACAATGCCAGTGAGAGCAATAAAATAAATAAATAAAATGTTTTTTATTGTGTGTTATTGCGCAATATATTTGTGTAATTTCCAAACCAGTAAAATCACAAATTAGTAATTTATAATTAATTAAAAAACATAATTACTATATTTAGAAAAAAACATCAAAAAGATCATTAGTGTCAAAAGTGCCCACTCCAACACATTTGAAATATGAAAAACTACATGATATCTAGAAAAGTGTTTGCTGTCTGTCTGCTTTTATTTTATCAGTACAACCAATCTGCCAAAGTGGAATGTATGAAAAAGCCCCTTATCAATGGTTTGTTGTTGTAGTGCTCAGCTTATGAGGATAAGGAGGTGAATGATTGTGTACTATCACATACCTTTGTAATTTCCTTGTCCTTAATTTGATGAAACCGCAGTTGGCTCAGGTTTAGGGTGTCAGAGACCGTTTTAATGCTACTGTTCGCACCCTTTCTCATTACGAGAAGGTTTGATAGCTCTGCAAGAGAACCATAAAAACCCGTTAACAGGATGACTCACCAAATGATAAGAATCTTGTACTTCTGTGGAATTCTTCCTAATCAGAGATGCACTCCAGGATGACTCATAAGTTTGATTGTAAAGCCAAGCAGTAAATACACACTCACCTCCTAGTCTGGGCAGGCAGCACTTCTTCAAAGTGAAGCTGTCTTCTCCAGACTTCAGCACGAAGGTTTTTAAGCTATTGGTGAGCTCCTTTATGCTGGAGAACTCTTGATCCCATCCTTCCAGCTTAAACATGGAGCCCTTCTGCGTAATTCTGAACTGTTTGTATGCTGGATTTTCCACATCCTGTCAGAAGTCAGTCAAAAGTGACATTAAAAGTTGTGATGAAATGCATGTAGCGACAGATCTTTTCTTTTGTACATCTAAGCGAAAGAGATTATCAAAAAAGAAAAAATGTAGGGTGGGGACTTTGTTCTATGCAATGACTGTTGATAGAATTTTTAGATGTGGCCGCTGCATTCAAAAGTGGAAGAGTTGAATCTGAGCTTGTAGTCACTGGAACAAGCGGCAAAGAGTTCAAGCAGACTCAATGATTGGAGAAGTGTAGCACATACCACCAAAGAGAAATCTGTCATTTTTCACCAGAAGAGCTACACTATATTGCCAAAAGTATTGGGACACCCCCTTCTAATGAACAGGTTTGACTACCGTAGTCATTTCCATGAGTACAAATCTTGAAGTTTAAGCATATAATGATATTTTAGGGAACTGTGTGCTTCTAATTTTATAGCAGCAGTTTGGAAAGGACCCTTTTCTATTCTAACATGACAATGCCTCTGTGTATAAGGCAAGGTTCAAATAAAAAATTATTAATTCAGTCAGCGTGGAAGAATTTGACTGGTCTGCAGAAAGCAGAGTCCTAATATCAGCTAAACACCTCTGGTGTGACTTTAAATGCAGACCTTGAGCAAAAAACTCACCAATGATTCACCAAACACCAATGATTTGTACATGCACTACATGGACAAATTATTGGGACACCCCCTTATTTAGAACAGAAAAGGCACTTTCAAAACTGTGGCAACAAAGCTGGAAACATAATTCATGTATTAATAAACTGCATTTCTATCTCTGTTGCAACAGTTTTGGATTTGTATAAAATAACTGTACCCATATGTACAAGTCGCTGGTGTTTGGTGATGAGTTTTTTTTAGTTCAAGGTCTGTATTTTAAAGTCACACTAGAGTTGGGATTAGGACTTGGCTTTCTGCAGACCAGTCAAGTTCTTCCACACTGACTGAATCAATCATTTCTTTTTGAACCTTGCCTTATACACAGAGGCATTGTCATGTTAGAATAGAAAAGGGTCCTGTCAAAGCTGTTGCTATCAAATTACAAGCACAAAATTCCCTAGAATATCATTCTGTGCTTAAATGTTAAGATTTGTACTCATGGAAATTACTAAAGTAGTCAAACCTGTTCATTAGAAGGGGGTGTCCCAATACTTTTGGCAATATAGTGTACATTGTATATTACATATGTATACTGAACACATGCATATTATGGTCTATTTGCCTGTTTTATCATCTGCCAAGTGACTATCGCATACTTCAAAGGTAATATCACAATCTCTCTCAACACGGCCCACAATTTCATATTGTTCATATGTGAAGCACACAAAACGCGGGATGTGGGCCATTTTACGCAATAGGCGACACCCAATTTGCAGGGAATAGGCAGGATTTTTAAGCGTAAATTTAAGACTTTTAAAGACCTTTTTAAGACCAATTTACACCATATTAGCAGAGTAGGGCAATGTCTATGGCAACATATTAAACTGTAAAATGACAGTAAAAAAAGCATGATTTACAGTTCAGATGCAGGTTCTCACAAAACAAAAAGTTTTATAAAATGATAAACTTCACATTTCAGCCTTTAAAGGATTAGTTCACTTCCAGAATTGAAAATGTTCTGATCATTTACCCACCCCTATGTCATCCAAGATGCTCATGTCTTTCTTTCTTCAGTCGAAAAGAAATTAAGGTTTTTAAGGAAAACATTCCAGGATTTTTCTCTATATAGTGGACTTCAATGGTGCCCAATGGGTTGATTGATGATCCAAATTGCGGTTTCAATGCAGCTTCAAAGGGCTTTGTGACTTGATGCATTGCATAATCACGTTAAAAAGTGTTCTTCATCTGTCTACTCTGGTTCAAATAGGTAGGGTAGGGTGAAAAACTTATCTCATTTTCTCCTATAACTTCTAAATTAAAAAAATGTTGTTTGACAACATTTTTTCTTCAATTTTTGTAAAGGATGTTTGACTTTCTTTGCACATTCGCTTTGCAAACACTGGGTCAGCACTTCCACCTACGTCACGCGTGACCTTTCCAACGTGGCTGCATAATGTGTGAGGTTGGGCTGGTGCAAGACGAGCGCATTTGTGGTTAAAAACTATTTTTTTTTAGCGTTTTGCAAGATAAGATCATGTAGAGCCTTTTGAAGCTCCATTGAAGCTGCAATTTGGACCTTCAACCTGTTGGCCACCATTTAAGTCAACTATCTGGAGAAAAATCCTGGAATGTTTTCCTTTAAAGACCTTCATTTCTTTTCAACTGAAGAAAGAAAGACATGAACATCTTTGATGACATGGGGGTAAGTAAATTCTCAGGAAAATTATATTCTGGAAGTGAACTAATCCTTTAAAAAGTATCAATAATTTCATTAATTTAACAATTCTTATCAATCAATTATTATATTTAACTATATTATTAAATATTAATTAAATAACAATTATATTTTACGGTCTTAATTGTTTAGATTTTCATAATGCATTATCTTCTTGTCAATCCACCAGTTCACATTTACAACTCTGTGCGATAGCAGCATGGAAACATGGGTTGATTTTCACATTGGTCTGAACAAAAACAGCAGATGGTCTTGTTGAAAATGCAAATTTCACAACGGCAGAAATACAGCAGTTGGTAATGACAGCAGCAGCAGAACACCTGACTATGAAAGGAGAAATGCTCATGTTTATTTACTCAAATCACACCCTTTTGAAGTTTAACCGTCAAATTTCTGACCACATAATATGTAAATGGCATGTGATTGTTTGAGAGTTGTGTTTCATAATTTGCGGCAGCCACTAAAAGATTGTTCACATTGTGGGCCAGATTTACTAAAAACCTTTTGGCGTTAAAATAGTGCTGTCAAGATTGACTAAAAACATGTAATCAAGAATTAGCACTGAAAAGGTGTGGACAGTTATTTTTGCCCCTGACCTTACCTTTCAGACGTAAAATTTATGGGAGAAGAGTATTAAAATGAATCACGCAATGCGTTTTACTAACGTTTGCACTTGTCAAATTAATGGTATTTGTAGCATTATTTAACGGCCAATAAATGTCTTAAAGCAGGCAGCACTGCTCTTGGTAGATTGTGCTGGTCATTATGGAAATGAGATGTTGCGTCCGTGTTCTTTAATGTGCACATTGTCAGTATATCATACGCAGAATTTTCCTCTCCCATCGTGCTTTTATGGATTTGCAATCTAATGCTAATTTGCCCTGTTTACTAAATATGGCTCTATGTGTCACTAGCAAACTACAAAGTGCCAGGATTCTCAGAAACAAGCTTGACCCTGTTATGTTTCTTCCAATGGAAATGAATTGTAAACTCGAGGTTGCCACCTTTCAAAATCAAGCCAAAGCATGTTTTCCTGTCTATCAAGTAAATTCCTTTTACATGCACAAGCTTAATTACGAAGCACAACTAATATTACTTAACACATTACGCAATCATTTCACAATTCTTTAATTCCACCAATCAAATCCCTGTCAGGGTTAACACCGAAACCCCTAACTAGAGCATTACCTTTGTCCGACTCAGAGACGCCAGGATTATGCGATGGTAATCCAAAACACTCCAGCGCACAATAAACGCTCCCTCATCTGCTTCTTTCTTCAGTTTTTGAATCACAAATTCATCCCTAAAGGCAAGGAACAGTGTCAATAAAATGTATATTGGACCACATGGATGTATGTGGAAATGTGAGTGACGTACAGTATGGGTCCGTGCAGGTCATTGGTCACACTAAGAACCACTCTTGGCGGAGCCACTTCGTGACAAAGATAATGATGCGCGTCGGTCGTAAGGCGGAAATATCCATCCAGCAGTGAAACCAGAGAGCGAGCCTGAAGACTAGAGCCCAAACGCATGTCCTGGAACACAAACATATGTAGGTGGGTCACGTATAATACAAACACAAAAGATGGAAACCAAATACAGCTTTACAGTGTTTACCATTGACATGTTGTCTTGGCGACTGATGCAGACGTTTATGCCTTGAATGGCAATAAGCGAGATCTCAGGGAAATCGCAGAAGGTGTTCCAGTTGTCCATTTCCTGTTCATCAGGCGACTGTGCTTCTCTGTTCTGATTATGAATATACTCATTACCCTGGAAAGTGGGAAGAATTTAAGAGTAGAGTTCTACTAGCAAAGAAGAAGGTTAAATATCTACTGTATCAACTTACCTCTTGTGCTGATTTGTTCCTCCACCATATGCCGGTTGATCCGGACACTCTGATCTCATAAGTAGGTTTACCGTTTACGGTTTCCTCAGAGGGAGTTTGAGTTCGGGAGGCAGTGAGGTATGACCCACTGCCGTCTCCATCAGGTCTCAAATCAAGACTCAACACAGGGAAGGTTTCAATGCCAAAATTTGGTGCCAGGCGCTCCAGCGTGGATATATACTTATACATGACCTCTTGCGATCCGAGTTTTCCCATGCCCACTGTGTGCTGCTGGAAAGTTCTCACAAAGTTCGTGAACACACGCCGAATACGGAACCTCGTCAGGATGTTGTTCCGAGCAATTTGTCGAGAAAAGGATAGAGGGATGCAATGGAGAAAGCTGAAAGATGGAGCACAAATATGTTAATATGCTTGATGAAATCAGAGTTTTATAGTCTTTACAGCATATTTAAAGGGAACCCCAGGTATTAAGACTAGTTTGGCTTAATATAACGTAAATGATGTCTCTTAGTGAAATATGTACTAGAAAACCAATTCAAGTTTTATGTTATTTAAAAACCCACACTGTTTCATACATATTTTGGTCTATGGGGGCGCCATTATGACGTAAAATGATTGCACTCGGTGAGCTACTGCAAAACTGATACGATGACTGGAGCTACTGAAAGAAATTACTGGTGGCAATAGATATAAGTGCAGGCTTAAAACAAATGCTGTACCATCGATTTGTCCCCACAGGGAGTCTAAATGTGGTGTCATGACAAGTGTCGGCATGTTTAAATGCTGTCAGGATGGCATCTAGCGTTTCTTGTCTCTGCCATTTGTAAGCTCTTCCAGTAGAAGTGGTCTACTAAAAGCCTCAAAGGCATCAGGGCTTAAGTGGAGAGGAAGTTTTATTCATCCACAGGCATCTTCCCATGCTTTTACCATTCATCGTATCAGTATATATCGAATATTGTGTATTCCGAGTTGTGTTGTGGTAAAAATAGCAACAGCTCACTGAGTGCAACCATTTGACATCATCGAAATAATGTCCCAAAATAATGGGGAAATAATCCCCATAGTCCAAAATATGAATAAAATGATGTGGATTTTTTAAATAATAGAAGACTTTCATCAGTTTTCCATATTTCAGTAAGAGATATCATTTACATTATATTAAGCCAGCCTTAAAGGTGTAGTTCACTTTTAGAACAAAAATTTACAGATAATGTACTCACCCCCTTGTCATTCAAGATGTTCATGTCTTTCTTTCTTCAGTCATAAAGAAATTATGTTTTTTGAGGAAAACATTTCAGGATTTCTTTCCATATGATGGATACAGTATCTATGGTGCCCCTGAGTTCAAACTTCTAAAATGCAGTTTAAATGCAGCTTCATATGGATCTAAAAGATCCCAGCCGAGGAAGAAGGGTCTTATCTAGCGAAACGATCGGTTATATACTTTTTAATCTCTACACAGAGTACACACAGAGCTAGACAAGATGAGCATTTGAGGTTCAAAAGTATATAAATTGTATTTTTTTTAGAAAATAGATAAGATAAGACCCTTCTTTCCTCGGCTGGGATCGTTTAGAGCCATTTGAAGCTGCATTTTGGAAGTTAAAACTCGGGGGCACCATAGAAGTCCATTACATGGAGAGAAATCCTGAAATATTTTTCTCAAAAAACATAATTTCCTTACGACTGAAGAAAGAAAGACATAAACATATTGGATGACAAGGGGGTGAGTACATTGTCTGTAAATATTTGTTACGAAAGTGAACTATTCCTTCAAGCCTTAATACTCGGGGGTTCTCTTTAAAGAAGTTCACATCATGAGGAATACATTTTATCTTCAAGATAAAAGAGCTTAATGTTGTATGAAAGCATATTGTAACTTCCTCCTTAGCGGGAAAAAACAGACTACTTATTGAAACTACGCTGGAAAAATGTCTCATTCTGTACTAAGGCAACTTGCTGACATCTGGTGAAGTAAATGTTGACACATAACCGCCCACTTCTACACATCACCAATGGCTTTTTAATGTTCAGAATCTTGGGCTGTCATGCGTGCAAGACCTCTGCATTTCATAAATATAAACAAATATTTACTTTTTAAGAGCAGCTCATATGGGTTTTCAAAAAATATATTTTTTGCAGTTTGTAACATATCTATCCTTCAATGTAAACAATCTGCGAAGTTGTTAATCAAACAAGTGCATTGTAAAGATATTGTCTCAAAAGAAAGAGTCGACACAAAATTGCCTCAAGATGCCATTCGCTGTAAACCCACTATTTTCTAAGAATGTGTCGATTAATGTGGACTGTCATTGTTCTAATGACTTTGTTTAATAATTAAGAATGTAACTTCAACATTTTTTGGTTTACAAACTGAGTTGTTTCATCAGTTGTCACGTTAGGTTTACAGTTTAGCAGCTAAGCTTTAGCTGTGGGCATGATTCGCTTGCATGAGTGTTAAACAAAATGTTTTATGTCATTATTTTAAGAACGGATTGGAGCACTATATTATTGTTTTATGTAAAGGTGAGGGTTGCCAGGTTTTCACAACAAAACCCGCCCAAATGCCATTTAAAACTAGCCCAATTGTGTTTCGAGGGGGGTCCCCTGGGGTGTAAAATATAGGGCCCCTGTAATGACAGCCCACCAGCTGTTTTATAAATTATAACACTCTTGAATAACATATCTTTTAATTAACTTTCTCTTTAAATAGCTTTGTTTCAAACCATTCTCTGAACAGTAACGAAAGCTGAAGCCGCACCTGGTCTGCTTGGCCACATCCTGTAGAGAAGACCCACTTTGCAGTGCAGTGTAGGAGAGATGAAGCACAGCCATACCTAGACATTCATTCTTAAAGCGACTGATCTCTTCTTCTCCCTTCACTGCATCCAAACGTGTCAAGTCATTCACAAAATCATATTTCGCCTGGTAAGAGAATCAACAAAATCAACTTAAAAGACTAAAGTATCTTGCATCCACTACTAAATAAATATCAAAAATTATATTTGGTGGTTGAATCATTTTTGGTTTAACTGTACATGCAAGTTCAGTCACTGATAAATAACCAGACAAAAAGAGGGAAAAATGAGGAAAAGCTATTACAATTACAAGCAAACAATCTTGATTCACTAGCTAGAAAATGTACTACAGCTATGTTACTTCAAACAATGTCAGAAACAGTTGAGTCTGCACCAAATTCTATGTCAATAATTATTAGGTGCATAGACTTAAGAAATAAGTTAGAATCACACATCAATATTCAGTCTAAAAGGTTTTACTGTCAAACTTGCATGGTGCCACACACACAAAAATTTTTTTTTTTAAATATGTGCACAAAAAGCAGAAGCAAAAATTTCGGACCCCACAAACTATTTTAGTGCTAACTGTCCAGTTACAGTAAAGCAACATACACAATTATTTCATAACATGAGAATAACTAAAGATAACAGTAAAAAAGTGGGAACAGGGCTCTACAGTGCAACCATTCCAGTTGCATTTGCGACTGAAAACTACTGCGTGCGACTATGACAAATATTCATGATAACAATCCCAAACACACCAACAAGATGACAACTGCCTTGCTGAGGAAGCTGAAGGTGATGGGGTGGCCAAGTATGTCTCCAGACCTGAACCCTATTAAGCACCTGTGGGGCATCCTCAAGCGTAAGGTGGAGAAGCACCATGTGTCTAACCTCCAGCAGCTCCATGAGGAGTGGAAGAGGATCCCAGCAACAACCTGTGCAGCTCTGGTCAATTCCATGCCCAGGATGATTAAGGCAGTGCCAGTCAGATAACAATGGTGCTAACACAATATATTGACACAAGTTCACTTAGGGTGTATCCACTTTTGTCGCCAGCTATTTTGACAATAATGGCTGTATGTTGAGTAATTTTCAGGGGAAAATAAATCTATACTTCTATACAAGCTGCACATTGACTACTCTACTCTAAAATATATCCAAGTTTCATTTCTATAGTATTGTCCCTTGAGAAGATACACTAAAATGGTTGCTGAAATGTGAAAGGTGTACTCACTTTTGTGACATTGTCTGAATGAAACACTATTGCCTGACCTGAAATTTTGACATTAAAGATGGCATACAGTACAGACCAAAAGTTTGGACACACCTTCTCATTCAGGTGTGTCCAAACTTTTGGTCTGTACTGTAGATATGAATTCAACTGAAAAAACTTGTGAAAAAATATCTTTCTGGTGGTCAAATAGCAAATAGCAAATAGTGGAGCTCTGCAGCCACCTACTGGTAAAAGTATTTTTTTTTTTACTTTTAAAACTGGATTTTCCAAAAGATGGGCAAAAATCTTACACTAAACCATGTGAAATTATCCATGTTATCCCCATGAATTAAAGTTAGAAATGTGGGTCTTTTATAAAGTGAATTTTACATAAAAAAGCAGTTTTTGTATGAAAACCCATATAAAAAATATTTATTTATTATTTTATTTATATTTAAAAAATATCACTAACCCACTGAAAACTGCACAAATGTAGAGTAAAAACTTTAATAAACAGAAAAATATACAGTACAGACCAAAAGTTTGGACACACCTTCTCACTCGAGAAGGTGTGTCCAAACTTTTGGTCTGTACTGTACTTTAAATAAAAAATGCCATTAGAAAGGTTTTTTGATTGTTGATCAAAAGGTGCTTTTAAATTTTTTACTGTGCTCCTAAATTTTTGCATACACACACAAGTGCTTCTAATAAGAAAAGTAATCATAGAGCCCTGAGGAAGTGTGTCAAACACTGTGTTGTTCCTGGGTGTGTGTAGAACCTGCAGCTTTGCATGCAAATGTCACAAAGCTCAGTTTTTGTTAAAGTCACAATGAAACGGAAGTAATTAAATGTCAAATAACAGAGTGTAACAGATTATTGAAAACGGAAGAAAAAAAAAACAGGACGGGGGACGTCATTCTATACATCGGTTGTTGATAGTATTCCTGTCATTTTCACCAGATTTTGTTTAAACATTACAAGGTTACAATTATTTTTAAATACAACATATCCACCTGCACTTTGTTACTCTTTTCGTTATTTCCCTACAGCGGCTTATGAACCAGAAGTCTCACACATTACCAGAAAACAATTTCCCACCGCATTGAAAAAGAAGGTGGAAACAGGGATGAATCATTCACAATTAGATCTATAACATGCATTTAGAAAATGAGTCAATTTCCAATGCATGGCGAATTTAACAACAACTCTGTTCATTTCAGCCTGACTTTAACTGTTTATCTGGCACCTTTAAGTGCACGTTTAGTTTATGAATCTGAAAAGTAATGAAAGAATTTTTAGAGACTGTAAAAATCACCTGAGCAAAGAGGTATTCCAAGGAAGTCATCTCCAGCAAAGGAGCCATCACCGGATCTGCCCCGGTTCCAGTCCGTAATGCATGACGTGTAATTACCGGTTCCTTTTCTACTAATCCGTGCCAGTTACGGAAGTAAAATCTACAAAGCAATAAAGTTTACTGATGATTAACACCAATTATAAATGCATAAATCTCTACATGTGCACGCAATCTCATTTTTACCTCATACGGAAATGCAGCAAAAGTCCAGATTGTTTTTTCGCAATAAATTTGTGATTTGGACTGTACCAACACGAGGATGCAGGGTCATACAGAGCAAACAAGGCATGACAGACTGGAGTAATCCCTGAGGGAAGACAGAAAACATTTTAGATGGATGAAAGCAAAAAAAAAAAGAAAAAAAGAAAAAAAGAAGTCAAGCTTTTACTGGCACCCACACCCATACCTACCCACAGCCTTTGCTGCGTCGATGGTGAGATCTTCAGCAGTCACCTCACCCTCTTTGTAAGACAGGCAGTGCTCTCCCTCTTTACTCCAGAAAAGAAACACATGGACCCCAGGACCCTCACACTGTCCAGAGAACGTGTGAGCTCTGGATTTTTTTGAACGTCCTCGTCTAGACATTATACATTGAGTCCAGCACCTGGGGCAACAACATATAAGAATGTTCACGATTAAAAACAATGAAGAAAGCTTGGTTTAAAACACTTGCGTCAAGATCTTAGAAATGCACTTTTTGTATTGGTTTCATTTTCAATATCGAATGTTGCAACCATCCAAAATCATCCATTTAAAAAAATGCTTTTCATAAGAGCTTACAAGATACAAGCCTTTGTATACATGAATTGCCTTTTGAATAAAATTATGAAAAATTATTTAATCCAGACAAAACGAAAACAGTGTCTTAGCTATCATATCATAATGTGAGAGGTTCTCTAATCCTCAACTGCATTCTGGGACCATCATGACACTTTTGTTTTAAGAAAACGGGGGTAGCAGGTTAAACATCTTGGATAAACCACCCAGGTAAGTGTAAACTTATTTTTCAACTTTCGATTTCAAGATAATGAGATTATTTCACAGGGTATGTCAATAGCCATAGCAACTTATTCTATAAACGTGACTTGCTCCGGAGGCATTCAGCACATGCATGCCTTTTCAATGAGGCTCCACTGGGTGTGACAGCTTATAGAATGCACACAATTATATAGCTATAACTTTCAGAATTACAAAGGAGTTTTATAATATAAAGAAATATTTGTTTTACCTTACAAATCTTAAAATATTTTCTCATCTCAACCTTACATGGATCTGCATTCAAACTAATTATTAGTATTAGAGCTTTTTATGCAAGCACAGACTATTTTTATGCAATCAATAATTTTTACATGCATTTATTTAGCAAACAATTTAATTTTTGTTTGCAACAGTGTTGTAGTCAAGACCACCTAAACCGAGACAGGCCAGAGTGAGTTGAGGCCAAGACATGGTGAGACCACATCAAGACCAAGACCAAATGAGCACTCTTCAAATTCCTCTGAAAGAGGATTTACTGCCGGAGAAATATTATAATAAAATAATAAAAAGTCATTGTATATGGGCCATTCTACAGAATTGGTTCAAAGTCAGAGTTGGAATCGTCTTGAAAGAAATTAGTCTTTTTTCACAAATTTTGTATGTATGCAAATTGTATAATGTTCAAGATACGCATTTTCTATTAATTGTGCAGTTAATACTTATATTATATTTTTAATTTATTTAAATGCTTTTTTAATGTGTTTATGGTTGTAGGACAGCAGTTTGCACCAATACTGTAGAATAGCCCATATATGAGCCCTTTTTCCTTTGGTTTCTGAGCAAACAAATACAAACACTTTGAAACTGAGATGAACTTAACTTAATCTTTTTTTTCAACAAAATAACATTTTAAATATTGAAATATAACAGAAAAAACAAAATGCTACTTTTAAATATGACACTAAAACCATCTGTAGGTGGCAGCAAATCAATTAATGAGTGACTCACAGAATCATTTATTCAACTAATTTGTTCAAAGCAGCTCATTTATTCACTAGCGAACCATAGGTGTGTTTAACTGGGAAACGCAACATTACCCTAAAGAATTGTTTTGAAGTCAGCAGGAAACAAAACTTGTAAATAACTTTTCTATTGTTTCTCAAACGAGACAAAAAATGTAGGGTGGGACCTCATTTAGTTGAGAATTTATTGGTTTGTTGGGTAATTGTGGTTCAGCTGCAATCTCATGTGATGACAGGTTGGTTTTAGGCAAGGGATTATAGAGAAGAAATGTTGTTTTGCAAGAGAAAGCTGTTTTTGATCAAAGATTGTGAAGGGCACGTTAATAGAAAAAAAGGTTGTGTCTGGGTAAATAATTTATAATAAACACTGCAATATTCCATATAAAAAAACAAGAATGGTCCATTTGGATTTCATGTTGCTTTAATTAAATTTCACTAAGTGCAAAGTAGCCCGCCTTGTTGGCAGAGGATATTTTTACTGACTCCGCCCACCAACGTGATTGGGGTAGTCCCTTTTCAATTCTCACATCACATCGGAAAGGCATTTATTTTTAATAAAAATTAAGGAAATAATCAAAAAGTTGAAAATAAAGTATTGGGTAGAGTTAGGGTAAGTGTAGGGAGGGCTTTATTGTCCTAATAAGGTGGAATCCGTTAAATAATTTGAATAAAAATAATCATTTACACCAAATACACCGTTATTATTGCATACTTTTCTATAATGTACTACAATACTGAGGTGCGGATAATTGCCACTATTTGAAATAAGTAGTATATACAGCAGAAAATCCTGCTTTTTTAACATAGTGTAAGGCATCTACCGGTATTTTCACTTAGTGTAAATAGCAACTAATTGGTATGTACACTTTATGCAAACAGCATATGCTATATATAATGTAAATTGCCATTAAACAAACAAAAAGAAGAAAGAACTATGGCCAGAAATGATAAGGGCAAAGCCCCTGAAAGGCAAGCCTGCAACCTTTAGCCAAAAAAAGCATGCTGCCACCAAAGATATGTATTGGCGGTGCACCATGAGACACCACAGGCCATTGTGTGATTGGCTGAGATGCCTCACATGATCCAAGTTAGGCGTTTCGCTTTTTTCGCTGGTTATTAATTCAGACCCTCTCATTTCATAATATTAAGACCAACTCTGGTAATGGTCAACTTGAATCATGTGCACCTTGATAACTAATCACATTACAGCTTTGACGTCATTAAATTTTTATCTGAGTTGTGTAAGAGTTAATCACTGTTTATAGATACCATAGAAATTAATAAGAAGCGCCGTCAACTGAATTCTACCGGTTGCAAAATTTAGATAAATCAAAAAGAATATTTAATGTCAAACATGTTGAAGATTATCCGCAGGCTGTTGATTCAATAAATGATAAGCTGTTTTTCCACAAAAGCACTTTATTGAGCGTAGTGAGGACTGTCCTCGATTGACATCCATTAAAAAAAAACAGCCTCTGGTCTCTTTCACTGCTTACTGCAGCATTAAGTTTTTTTTTTTGCTAACCTTGGAGGCTTGCCCTAAAGCGGGTTTGCTAAAGCCCGCTTCTTCTCAACATCTGTTTCCATGGTGACTAATGGATTCAGCATTCTGTTGAGAACGTCTTTGTGTTTTCATTATAAACTATTCAGAGTTTCAAACTCTGACTGAATTAACTCCTGAACTTGTTTTCGATAACCATGAGTATACAAAGTTTGGGTCTGTCAACCACAAGGGTGATTCTAGGAATTCAGTTGGAGGGGAGCTTGCCCCCAATGAGGGTACGAGTAAATAAAAAATAGATAGATTATTAAGAGTCAATTCTTTAATGATGTTTACAAAAATACTGTAAAATATGTAATACTGAAATATGAAATTTTAAAAAAATTGGTTCATCTGAGTGGCTGATTCTTTCAGGAACGAAGCAAGTGACTGTCTTCATGAATGGGTCATTGAATTACGGACTCACCTGATTTATTCAAAAACAGATTCCCTCAGTACGAAACACTTTTCACCAAACAGATGACACTGAATTTTGATGCATTGCCATAATAATATTTCTAAAGTTCAATTGCCATTTATTAATTGATTTATTTTGTGTGCAAAGGCGCAGCACTCGTCACTGTCACTTTTTAGCCAGCCATCCATTCAATAAAGAAGAGGCAGGACAAATACTACACCGACCAACCATCCTACTTGTACAACGACCAAATAACAATGGAGTTAATATTGTCGGTTACTGCATTTTTATATTCAGTAATATTCTTCAAAATGAGATACTAGTAATGCTTTACTGTTGTGGATCATAGCAACTAAAGCGTTTCAGCTGGAAAAAAAACCCCGCTGTGCCACCAAAACATTCTCAAGCAACACCAGCTGGCCGATTTCAGATGAACGCTTGGTATTATCAATATCATGGTATTGCGATAGCAAAACTGTCTCGATATCATCGTGGTCACATGACTATATGAAAAGATAGGTCTTGCAGGCAAAAAGGGTAGTTCTTAAAATATATTAAAACTTCTTATTCTAACATAAAAGGCCTTTGAAGTTGTGTTTCTGTCAATTTTGCTTTCGCACAGTATCTGTCAAAAGAACCAAAACCAAAATATGGCTTAATCTTTTCATCCAGTCTGTTTTTGCTGCACATCTCAAAGCAAAACGTGAACCGAACTTTGTTCAGGCAATCAGCTCGTGATCTGGTGTTTTCCACGCCTCAGAACGGCTCAGTTCACAGTGAATGCAGTCAACTTGTTTATTGCATGTGCTGTAAGTTTAGCACACATTTGAGAATGCAATGGCCACCAGTTATGCTTTATTTTTGAGGCAGATGATCACAGCATTTCACTAGATTTGTAGTGAGATGCGTTTTTGTAAGCTTGTTTTCACTGTAGCTGGAGTTTTCCGTCAAAATAAAGGCTTAAAAGTGCAGTATGAATTGCTAACAGATAGGGATGGGCATTTCTGCTCATATTTCATTTCGAGTAATCCACAGGTTTGAGAAACAAGTACTCGATTAATCGGGGGTGGGGTTTAAGCAAGGGGCGGGGCGTTTGCGTCACAGTATACAGTAAACATTTAAAAGAAATAACAGCATGAGGTGAAGCTGAAGCGCTTTTTCTACATGACGCATTGTATATAAAATTAATCACATAGCCTAGATACATAAATATGTAAATGTTATATCACAAATTGTATTTATCTACACAAAATGCATGTGAGCTTGAACTATGTGCCAATCAAAAAGTAGTGGATGCGCTTCTCCGGTTACTTTAAAACAATGGCAACCGAAGCCCTGTGCGCTTTAGAAGCCATTTTCGCTCTGTGCTCCGGTTTGTCTCTCACAGCCGTAACTTCTCACAGCCGTAACCAATCAAATATCAGACTACCGCCCAAATACCAGCATAACCAATCAGAAAGAATGAAAGTAGTTAAGTTTTAAAAAATGCATTTTTAGAGCCAATCGATCATCATTTTCATGCTCGATCGTCGCTGACGGGTTCGAGTAATCGATTAATCGAGCACTCGTGCACATCCCTACTAACAGATAGCGGTTTAATTGGGTTACTGCAGTCCAAATTCAAAATATCTTTTTCAAGTGTAGAAATTAGGAAGGAAATATTGTAAAGTCCCTACTGTAGTAAAAAGCAAAAACTAATATACCTATGATATATTCATTTTCATTTATTTTACAGCGCAATTGATTTACAATATATGCCTATTACTGTCATAGAAATAACAAAAATATAAAATGTATAATATATTCTAATAGTTTGGCTTCTAAAACACCAGTATGAATGTAATTTAGACTGAGACAGTATACCACAAATAACAAGAGGGTTGAGTCCCTTTTAAAGTTTAGGTACAAGTCAATTCACTAACTTAAGTTTTCCTAGCTAAGAATATGAGTTGGAGCTCTTAATTTTGAACTCTCTAAGTGCATTAGATAGAATAATTGAAAGTGCTCCTATTATGATAGTTTAAAGGTTGTTAATATTGTTTTATGAGTTTCCTAAAACGGGTTTACATGTATGCTAGGTCAAAAAACACTTCTCCAAAAATACATTTAATTTTTACCTCATTTCTAAATGATTCGTAAACGACTCGTGCAAAGCAGTTCGAAGTTTGTGGGCGGGCAAGTTATTCGCGACTTAGAATGCGGGCATACATTATGCAAATGTGCTACTTTGTGACGTGTGGCCGTAACAGGAAAAGATTCGAATTCCTGACGACTCGTTTAAGCTATTGCGAGCCGACTCTTTTTTTAAGACAATAACTTTATTTATTGTGCACTTTCGGCTTCGCAACTTTGCAGGTAGTTTATGTTCACATGCAGCTACATGACACACTGCATGAAAAGTCATTTTTGAACAAGCATAATAGGAGCACTTTAACTTTAAAACGTACAAAATGTTCATTTTTTGTCTTTTTTTAAATATCACAATAAATATTGTATTGTGGACTTCATACTGAGATATTATCCTATGGTGAGATTTTGATATCATTACATCCCTAGTGGAAACGTGTTAATTGAATATTTATTGTTAGGCATGTGGCCTTTTAGTCTCTTTTGCGTTTATGCAATATACTGGAGCTCAGCCTGAGAAGGAAGTCCAGAATATTCCACTGCGTTCCTGGACATACATGTTTAACTATCAAATCTGATGTTTACAAATTGTTTGTGAATCCGGAAGAGAGTTTTCACCAAGATCTGTTTTACGTACAAAATACTCCGAATTTACTCATATTTACGCAAGTTTTATGAACAAGGCCCATTGTGTCTAAAGTCGCAACAAAATATCCCAAGCAGGGCCCCATATCTTGAATGCTGGGTGCATTCTTATAGGTTATATCACGTAGCCAAAGCATGTTTTTTGTAGAGTGAGAGACAATCTCCATTTATAAATAGGAAACAGTTTTGCATTGCGCTTGCATTAGGTTATGTAATCTGCATTTATAACAAAGAGCTGCACAGATGCAGATGTCACGACAGCCCCTCAATAAACGCACACATCTTGTTTTCTGCTTCTGTGAAGCTGGCACTGCCAATTGAAGATAGCGTTGAATAACAAAGACTCAGATGGGAAAGGTGTCAATGTGAAATATCTGAAAATAGTGCTGCTGTTTTGACAATATGAGTTTTAAAGAGGCTGATGCAAGTTAATCACAAATATTTAGAATGCCTTCAGTGATTAATTTGTCAAAAGGACCTAGAAACACCTCTGCTCTGATCTCAGAGCAGAGGTGTTTAGGGTTATGTTGACACTCCTTTTGGAAAACACACCCATAACTGACAGATACTCTATTAAACAATAGTTTTTTGTGTTTTTTGTACAAAATATTAAAAAAAATAGTTTTGTCAAGATGATACCAATGATTAAAATTTCACATTGTATAATTTGAAATATTTATTATTTGACACTATTCAAGACAGATTCAATATTTTAACACATATTTGAACATTTTTTTCCAACACACTTACCAAAATTGATAGTATTACTATTTCATTCTGCATTCCAAGACTAGTAGAAAATTCTCAAGATTAATAATTTATTTTATTAATATTAATTATCTCTTTCCTAGGGTTTTAACAGCCCTAGGAACGCTAATAAGAAATACAAATCACATCTGCTTATTATACTTGCTGTTCAAGTTCATCTCTCCTTTCTGATGACATAAATGCATTCATGAATAGTAGTTGAGTGTTTTTGAGTGTTCGTAATATATATTCCAACATAACTGCTTTGAAAAATGTTTCTTGTAAAGATATAAAAACTAATTTGAATTGAACTGAAAATGTTCCTCTTCAGATTGATACATCTAACATTAATAGCTGTAACAGCTTTGATACACTCATAGCCTAACACTTAATATTGCTATTAGGTATTATGCACATACTTAAACCCAGGCACATAATAATTTAACACTTTCGTTTTAGTACAGTTACAATAAAAGAGTTAATTATTTAATTAGCTCTTTTAGGAAGGACTCTTCGCTAAGAGATTACCGTAAAAAAGCCTAAAAAGCACTAATGTAAGTTAAGTCAGTGCTTCTGACCATCATTACTATTAATATAACATGCTGTACTGCTGTAATGGCCGTGGTTGGCAAGTCTCGGAAGATTGTGGTCTTAGATTTCCAAAAAAACTGACTGATAATGTCGGCAAAAGCCAACTATTACTATTTCCACCTCACGAATGTGTTTACTGTCATAGTATGTAGGCGCAAAATATCGATAAACAACATTCCTTACAGAAAATAACATATAAGCTACTTCCTGCTTCACATACAGCCCCGCTGGGTAACTACCTGATCTCATTTAAATATATATATAATGGTAAAAAGTATTAGAAACTGATCATGAGTTGGTATTTACCTTCAGGCAGATGAACTACGGTGTTTATCTCACACAGTGTTTAGTTGTCCTCTTATTACAGGATTCACATCTCTAGCCACTGACGCGCACAGCAGACATTGCGTATTTTCACTCTCGCTAAGTGAACTGTTCCAAGTATGAGATGAAGAAGTCTATGTCACATACTGTACATAGACTGCTAGTGAGCTGTCTACTTAGAAATGATGAGGAAACGTCGGGGGCGTGTACAAAACGCTGTCTGTATATTCGGCTCGAATGGTAATAGAACACAACCAGCAAGTGTTTTCGTCCATGAGCTCTTCAAATTAAAAGTTCTTACCAAACACACACACAATTAAGGTTTAGGTATATTGTAGGCATAATTTAGGTATAATAATTCACTTTTTATATTATAGACCTACTAATATAGAGCTAGTTAATTTTATAAATAAATAAACAGATCTTGATTTTGCACTACAGTTAACCATACGACTTTTTTGGAATGCATATATCTGAAATTTCAGTCTATAAAACAAAATATAATTTTACAGAATGTTAAATGCACAAATAGATTCAATAAAAACGCCATAAAGGTTTATGCAGGTTTGTTGTAAAGCATTAGCCTGGAAAAATCCAGACCCTAATTTATTAAGATTAATTCAAATTGTGCTCTCGCGAGACCTCTGGATTTCCAGGGTAGTAAAGCATCTGTTCGTCCTGTGAAATTTTTACCTCATTAGACTACAGCACAGAGTTTCAAGCAATTTAGGCTGCATAAAAGAGGAAATAAAAAAAATGGCAACACAATAAAGCTCTGTTTAATGTTTTTAATCAAGCATATGTGACCCTGAACCACAAAACCAGTCATAAGGGTCATTTAAAAAAAAAAAAAAAGCTTTATGTTGATTTATGGTTTGTTAGGATAGGACAATATTTGGCTGAGATACAACTATTTGAAAATCTGGAATCTTTGGGTGCAAAAAATAAAAATAAAAAATAAAAAACAGGAAATAGGCTCTTAAATTGTCCAAATGAAGTTCTTAGCAATGCATATTACTAATAAAAAAAAAATAAGTTTTGATGTATTTACGGTAGGGAATTGACAAAACATCTTCATGGAACATAATCTTTACTTAATGACATAAAAGAAAAATGGATCATTTTAAACAATACAATGTATTTTTGGCTATTGCTACAAATATATCAGTGTTACTTAAGAGTAGTTTTGTGGTTCAGGGTTACGTATATCAATACATTGATATACAAGTCTATATTGTGATTATTATTATTATTAACCATAGATGTTTTATTGATGAATTCAGTGACGCAACTTTTTCCTGTTTTGGTCGGGAGAAAATAAACTAAAATAAAATAAAATTACGTTAAAAATCACTAAACATTAATAAACAAATAAACATGTTTTAAAATAAAATGTTTAATTTGGCATTATGACCATTTTTGTCACTTTCATTTTTGTTCTTTCTTTATATACAAATAGTGTTGGGCAGTAACTAGTTACTAGTAACTAGGTACAGTAATAATATTATATTTTGCAGTAACTAGTAATTTTTGGCTAATAAGATTTCAGTAATAACATAGTTACCATCCATAAAACAGCTTGTACTTAGTTACTTTTGATGCCTCAACCCCTACTGATTTCAAATCCAATAATTCCTAGATTTATTTTCATAATTTTCATGATTTGCATGAAGTCACCAGGGCAATACTGGAATATGGAAAAGCTTACATACAGATAGAAATATTGCTGTTACACTGATTTTGTCAGAAGAATGTGTAAGCTGTGGCTTTACTTTACTCTGAAATTACATGGTAATGTATTAGTTGTATTAAAAAACAAAACATTTTCATATATACTTATGTGATTTCTTGTTGTAAAATACATTATGAAATAAAATGGTATATGGGTAAAATCCAGAGCACAATTTCTGACTATGGGTCACCAATCTTATTTTAATTAATAATTCAGATATTAAATAATATGTATGTAACTTTAATGTAACGTTTCACATGTAATGTTTGATCCTGAATTTATTCCAGATTTCCTTCCACTCTCTTTACAACAGACTTGTTTTTTACCATCTCAAGATACTTTCGATTTGTTTTCACAAAGGACGCTGAAAACCACTAGAGGGAGCAATTCGACAACCAAACACTCACTTACTCAAGGAAAGCCCAGTAGGTTGCAGGATGATAATATTCACGAACAGATGTGGACAGCAACCGTAAGTTATTATTACTATTTTGTGATCCCCCATTAAATATCCCTACAACCTAACAAATATCTCACATATTCCCTGAGAAATGATACATGTCTTTATATAAGTTTTCATACTCATATATGAACGTGTGTTATTTATGTTTTTTTTTTTAAGTTAACCACAGGCTTTAATGTCGAGGCTATTTACTAAATCAAAACAAGAATCTCGAGGGAACCGATATAATGCAAATGACCGGTTTCAGAACAACTAAACCAGAGTTGTATGCAAACTCTAAGGATTTCAAAACGTCTTCCATCCTTTTCCTTTACCGGTACTTCCTCATATTCTTCTAAGAAGTACAGCCCTGTTTCTCAATCAAGAGAATGTGATCCTATTTCCGCTATTTGGTTGCAAACCCCTCTATTACAAAACCAAACACCATGTTTACACAACTAGTCTAGAAAATTGAAAAATGATTCTTTAAATCATATTGACACAACTGTCATCTACATGTCACAACTGTCCAGGATGAATTTCTAAGTGCTAACGTAGCTATAATGAACAAAATGCACATAGAATCAAACTATCAAGGACCGTAACATCATAGTGTAAAATATTTAAAGAAATGAAAAAATGAAAATTTGGATGAGTTTGTTTTCTTCATCAGAACACATTTAAACAAAATCATCAGTGGATCCTTAGCAGTGAATGGGTGCCGTCAGAACAAGAGTCCAAACAGCTGATTAAAAACATCGCAATAATCCATAAGTAATTCACACGATGTATTGTCAATTAATGTATTCTGCCCTCCAAAGGCAAAGTGCAGTAACTACGCCAACACTGAAACTGAGAAAAATGCCTTTAAAGTTTTTACAACAGCTAATCAAACATGTTGACACTCGTTTCTCTGAAACGAGACAAAATTGAACCAGGAGTCTTTGCCACAGGACAAAACAGTTGTCACAAAGTCCATTTGAAGACTTAACACAATTTTGACCAAATGTTTAGTTACTGCGCTTTGCCTTTGGAGGGCAGTATTGTAAAGTTGCATGCTTGTACAAATCCATCATTACAATGTTTTTAAATTTAAACTATTGCTTTGGGCAAAAATAGGAATTGATGCTTTCATCAGCTGTTTGGACTCTCATTCTGACGGCGCCCATTCACTGCTGAGGATCCATTAGTGAGCAAGTGATGTAATGCTAAATTTGTCTAAATCTGTTTTAAATAAGGTAACAAACTCTTCTATAAACTATCAAACTGCATCTTGGATGGCCTGAGGGTGAGTGCATTTTCTATTCCTTTACGTTTATGTTCTAAAATTACGTAATAATTTATGATAAATTACACAAAACATGAATTCCAAACAACACAAAAGAGCATTAAATGAATTAAACAGGGTTTATCTTTTGTACTATATATTTTTTTATTATTGGATGAGTAAATATCTGGTAAATATGAGTAAATATTTGGTAAATATCTACAAAAACATTAAAATGTCAGAGCCATCACAGTGTCATGAATGATCTTACACACAATATTAATAAAGCTTACTAGGATAGATTTGACACATATTTGGGTTGGACTCTCATATTTAACAAATCATAACCCCTGAAAAGAGAGTCCCCTAAAATACATCTAAAATGTAACAAAGAGTCAGGCTAGATCTTCCACGTCCAGAAAGTCCTGAGCGTACCATCTAGAACTATATGTCTTCGGTTCGTTCTCAAGGCCTCTGGACTTAAACACCTGTAAAACACACATTAATGGTGAATTGCAGATTAGCATTATAAAAATGCTCATGAAATGTGGTCGTCTGCTGTCTCGGCATTGCTTAGATGTTTAGCAAGACACAGAAGCAAACATTTGATGTAGATCTGTGAAAACAGGGCGTAGGAAGTATTATACACAAACAGGAAGATCTCAACATTAACTTTTAACTGAACTCAAAATCAATGCAATGTGAGTGCTTTCTATGTAGACCAAGCACACAGAACTGATATTACAGCAATATCTGTACTAATAAAAAGTGATCATGACTAGGTCTCTTGTGACAGTGGGTGCCGGTTACAGGAAATCCTGTTCTTGCTTTGCTTCCTGTTTCTGTTTTACTTGAGAGATATCAAAGCAGCACTTACTTCTGTTGCAGCTTGGGAGGCCATTAAAGAACTGCACATCCAAAAACTTTACACACTTTACTAAAAACTCATGACTTTGTGTATTTACTAAACACAAATGCAGATATTTTGAAAAATGTTCCAGCTGATATTTTCCATGCAATTAAAAAAAGCGATTTTTTACTGCAAAGGGTTTTACTTCATGGGTTTTTGAAGCTTTGTGTTCAGAACAGACTATTTGTTGTTGCGTACATTTAAAGGAGAAGGGAGATAAGGATCTCATTTCAAAACCGGCGCAGGAAGCAGGAAACCACAAAACTAACACAGCACAAGGAATGTGTATCACAATGCTAGGTGTAAATGCTATTAACACTTGTGAAAAGAAGTGCTTTAAAAAGTGTGCTTTGTGATAGTGTTAGATTAAAAGTTTTGAAGTACATTTTAAAGTATTAGCTTTTAATAATTTTGTTGTGCTTTAAAAAGTACACTTATTTTGATGTGTTGACTAACATACGTATTACATGTCCATATCACTTTGCAAAACAATTTTCCATTATTTTAAAGGTCCTTAGTCTAAAACAGCAAACGAACCAAAACCCACAATGCAAATGTAGTAAACAAGAAGATTACTTTAAATTATTTTCATGTTTTTGCCACAAAATTGTGTTTTATTGTCTACGGAAAGCACATATTCTCTTTTTCACACTCTACCCCTTAGTGAAGCGGTGTTAAGTGAAGCTTAATTCAAAGACAATAGAAGTAATTATGAAATTACACATAAACATGCACTTATGTCCTACATAGATGGACCAAAAGACAAAAACACTAATTTAAGTGCTAATTCTGTAATTAGTATTCTTTGTAAAGAGCAGATAATATGTTATTTTAAAGTGTCCTAATATTGAGTTGAAGTCCCTTACAACAGGTTTAAATGCATCTAAGTTCAGAAAACATTGTAATCATTGTAAATACACATTTAATATTAGAATCTTTTTGCAATGTTTTCAAAATGATTCGTTCGAAGCAGTTCTGAGCTTGACGTCTAAACCCCTCTTACGTAAGCCTGCTCTGCTCTAATTGGTCAGCTGGCCAAGTCTGTTGTGATTGGTCTTACCGTATACAATGCGTGTCGGCAATTAATTGCTTATTACCACAATTCATTTTTGCTCCGGAGGGTTACTTGTAAACAAAGATGCTATTAGCTTTAAAAAAAGGCTATCAATGCCAATATAGATGATAGAGATGCAGTTGCTCAACTGGAACTCTACACTCTTAAAAATAAAGGTGCTTCATGATGCCATAGAAGAACCTTCTTTGCGACGAAAGAAGGTTCTTCAGATTATAAAAGGGTAAAAAAAGAGATGGTTCTTTAAAGAACCTTTGACTGAATGGTTCTGTCTGGAACCCAAAATGGTTCTTCTATGGCATCGCTGAGAAGAACCTTTTAAAGCACCTTTATTTTTAAGAGTGTATCCCGTTTTCATCAACGTTACTCAGTGGTAAGTTTAAACTTTGTATGTGGTACAAATTGTATTGCTGTGGTATTGTGGGAAAAAATATTTTTAACCATTTATTTTTCACATCCTCTTTCGGCAATAAAAACGAAACAGTCTTGCTTCCACAGCTCGGCATGAAGTAACAAACTACCTAGCGAAAGTATTTGTGGGTAGGTCAGAGTGTTCGTTCTCTCGACTGACGTTATGAAGTGAGTTTGGAATAAAACGTTATTAAGTGTGGTATTTTCATGTGCTTTCTGATGTAGCAGCATTTACTACTGTACACAGAGGCGTAGTTCACTGAGAAACTATGCCAACAGCTATCATTATCGCAAATTTCTTTTAATTTCATAATTGCGGGATTAGATAGTCTGCGATAATGAATACGATATAGAGTAGCTTTTCTGTGAACTACGGCTCTGTGTACTGAATGCTGCTCCATCTGAAAGCACCTGCTGGAGATTTACTACTGATTACACAACCAGCTTTACTGAAGAAATGGGCATAACAATCACCTCTAATTAATCATGCAACGATATCCGTGACAGGCAGAAGATTCAAAAATATGCAGATTTGTTAGGGTGGTTCAGAGTCGACTTTTCTT
Source organism: Garra rufa (assembly GCF_049309525.1). NCBI lineage: Eukaryota > Metazoa > Chordata > Actinopteri > Cypriniformes > Cyprinidae > Garra > Garra rufa. The sequence continues at coordinate 27,964,430 of NC_133361.1, forward strand.
TTGAGAGACAATAATGTTATTTATCATGCACGTTTTTGTTTACAATAAAGGATAGCTAAATACAAACTGCAAAAAAAATTAAATTTTTGAAAACTGCTCTTTAAAACTGCAAAAGTGTACTTTCTTTTTCACACGGGTTTATGCTGTTCTTATCCGTTGAAACAAAATATTTGGAATATCTTATCTTTTTTGGGAGTATCTGTTTTTGGGAGTATCTGCACTTTGAGGAGATCTCAGTGAATGGTACTGCGATGCTACACTGCCAAAAAAAGAAAAGATTTCAGTGTTTCGGAAGCTTGAGGCAGTGCATGCATAAAATATGGGGTTATTGTAAAAGATTATTGTTTTGTTGTTTTGTCAATTACCTTTTTTGATGTTTGTAGCTTTTGAGGTCTATGTGCATCTTTGTAAAACTACTGCATAGGCGTTTGCTTTCCAAAATGCTTTACTCTTCGAAGCCAAATATTTTAGGCTTCACTTAATTTTACCTATGTGTGAAAACATGAATGTTTACATTTCTATGGTGTTTTATTGCTCTCACCTTTGGATTTGTGCTTGATGACAAACTGTTTGCTCTTTTTCCCCAGGATATTGGATGCAGTGCATGTATATTCCCCTGGGCCCAAAGATGCAGCTTTCAAAACAGGCTGATTATCAGCCTTCTCCTGAAGGTTTGAGGCGGTCCAGACATACACAGGTGGTGGGTTACCCTCCGCAGTACAATCCAGTACCGTTTCACTATCCTCACCAATGTCCAGTATCTCTTCCTCTGGACTGCGGAAGTCAGGCGGGTCTGATAAAACAACAAAAAAAAAAAAAACATTTAACAGACATTTAACATTAATAACTATAAAATGTAGCCTTTATTCACTTACATTGAACAGCAATGTTGAGAACTTCAGACTGAACTGTTGGAGGAGGTTGAGGTCCTTCTGCTCCCAGTTGCAGCTCTGCTTCACACCTGTACTGAGCTCCATTATCAGCTCTGTTTGGGACAACCAGCAAGGTGGAGGACACCTGGACCGGTGTCGCAGGGGATAACTCTGAGAACGAGTGGTTGTAAACCTCAGTTTTTCCTCGGTACCATCGCAAAACAAGGTACTGGACAGGTGCGACGTTCTGCACCTCACACTGTAGCTGGTACTCTCGTCCTTCCACCACTGGACTGCTGTGATTTACCAAACTTATGGACACGCTGTCTGGTTTCTCTGTGTGAAGACAGTTGGAAATTTAAACAAAGGCGATTAATGGAGATATTCCAAAAAACATCACAGTTTATACCAGTTTGGACTATCTTAAAGGGGTCATGAACTACCTTTGTTTATTATTTTGTACTGTTCTCTGAGGTCCACTTATAATGTTATCAAGGTTTTTACACTGAAAAAACATAATTTAAAAGTCATAAGCTATTTTCTGTCCTGTTTTAACCTCTTTCATCAGAATGCTCTGTTTGAATAGGCATGGTTGATTATAGACTCGTATATAAATGCCCACTGTGATGATTAGCTAATAGTTGTGTATGTTTGACAGCCTAGATTCCTCACAGAGTGATGTTTTATTAACAAATTTCGGGAGGAGCTCGCGCAGATAATTAACACGGCCAATTCACCATCAGCAATCACACTCCCTATCCAATCACACTCCCTATCCAATCACTCTCCCTATCCAATCACTACAGTCCCTTTAAATAACCAAGCAGTCCTACCTTCACTTATCTCTGATTTCAGCATCCCTCCCACCCCCCTTTTTATTTTTCTCTTCACCTCCAGCTAGGGGGAGCGCTATTGGGTTCAGGCCAAATGCCGAGCTCAGACCCCTCGCCCTGGGCAGGGGGAGTGCCCCGGGCTCTGGAATGACTACCGAGCTCGGAGCCCTCTCCCGGACAGCACGCCAAACACGCTTAACTTTTACGCCGTTTATTATATGTAAGAGCGAACTCGTGAATGGACACTGCTGTGATTTAGGTCAAAAACACATGAATACTCATTACATATTGAATGATCTGCAATAGTTATCACGTAATAAAAACAGTTACTCACACTTGTGTGTTGCGACATTACTGTCGGATTCAATATAGCCGGCACAGCATTGTCTTTTAGTTTAAATCTTTTTGAAAATCCTGGGTCGAATTGTGCTTTGTTCGTAAACGAATCTGTGGTAAAATGTAGTGAACAAAGGATCAAGTTCTTACTGACACGGTCTGGATCTTCATTAAAAATAAAGTCCGATATGCTTTTGAGACGCATTTAAATCTGATCGCTCAAACCACTTCAGAAGGTGGTCTGGGCCGCATTCCAGACGAAACTGGACAAGTGTAAACCCAGCAAACACAGAACGTTCCCCTAACGTTCCCATACGGTTCCCTTTTGATTATTTTTTCGAGTATTAAATGAGAACGTTCTCAGAACGTTCCCTGCAGGTTATTTTTTGGTTAAATTTTATAACCTAAAAAGAACCTTCCCAGAACGTTCCCTGCAGGTTATTTTTAGGTTAAATTTTATAACCTAAAAAGAACCTTCTGGGAACGTTCTCTGCAGGTTATTTTGAGCTTTAATTTTTTTTAACCTAAAAAGAACGTTCCCAGAATGTTCCCTGCAGGTTATTTTGAGCTTTTATTTTTTTTTAACCTAAAAAGAACATTCCCAGAATGTTCCCTGCAGGTTATTTTGAGCTTTTATTTTTTTTAACCTAAAAAGAACGTTCCCAGAATGTTCCCTGCAGGTTATTTTTAGTAGTCATTATGTAACCTAATTAAAACTTATTGGTTAGCCAGGAAAGTTTTCTTTACGTAAATAGAACGTTCCCTTTAGGTTAGGGGAACGTTCTGGGAACCTAGTGGGAACGTTCCCGAAATGTTCCCCTAACCTAAAGAGAACGTTCCCACAACATTCTAAGGGGAACGTTCTGGGAACTAAAAAGGTTTTAACGAAACTGGACAAGTGTAAATGCATCTGGTTGTTGAAACCACATATGCAAATGTTACTCCTCCCAAAATGGTAAAATAATACACGTATGAGAGCGTTTTATAGGCTATATGGCATGTTATAGTAGGCTACTAGTCAGATATGACAGCGCTAATGCAACACGCATCAGAAGAGTCTCTCTTCAGCAAGCCGACACGCAAACTGCCATAAATGAAACTGAAAGTAAGTCACAGACACTCAACACACAATCTTCATTAAAAACAGTGGGCTAACATATTTAAATTAGCTGACAATGAATAAAATGCAGCTCTTATCCGTTGCTTTCGCTGATGTGAAATCCGTTAAATTTGCATATAGCACGGGATTTGAAGACACATTTATGTGGCCAAGTGTAAATGGAAATGTTTTAACAAATGTGACAGATATCCGAGAAAGAAAATGCATAAAGTGACCAGGTGTAAACAGGCTCGGACAATCCAAAAGCTGTCGTTTTGGCAGACTGCCTTCAATATAAGCTGTTTTTAGACTAATGACTGTTTTGAGTTCTGGATGTTACTTACAGGATGTTTTTTTATAATGCAATGACCTCTTATATTTCAAAAGATAAAGGAGATTTTGGTTTCTCAGATCATGACCCCTTTAAATACCAAAGTGGTTTTGTTTCAGATGGTTAGTGCTGGTCTTTTTCTGGCACAAGCTGCTTATTGTTTCAGGTCGAACTGTTTGACAAGTGTAACCATGTTAAAACCACTTGATAACCAAAAGTAAAGTAATAGTTGGCAATAAAATGACAACTGTGTCATTGTTTACTCACGCTCATTATTCACAGAGGATCTTTTTCTTCACCAGATCTCTTTGAAATCTAAATTCAGCTTATGTTTAATAAAAATGCTGCCACACAGACTCGAAAAATGTGCCTGTGGTGACGTTTCTATAAAACTTACATTGCTTCTTGCAAGTTTCGCAACATTTTCAAAGTGAAATGTGCGAGTAGTGTTAAAAGCATATTCAGTTTTATCCAAAACAGATCTGGCTTAAAAATTGTTGAATGTAGTTGTTATCTTTGTTTTCTTTGCGCACAAAAATATTCTAATAGCGTCATAAAATGACGGTTAAACTACTGACTACTTTAAAGATGTCCTTACTACCTTTCTGGGCCTTGAACGTGGTAGTTGCGTTGTTGTCTGTGCAGGGTCAGAAAGCTCTCGGATTTCATTAAAAATATCTTAATTTGAGTTTTGAAGATGAACGAAGGTCTTACAGGTTTGGAATGACATGAGGGTGAGTAATGACAGAATTTTAATTTTTAAGGGAGCTATCCCTTTAATAAAACAGTTATTTACATTTCAGACTATTTTTTATTAATTTCACCATGAAAAATGAGCAATGACAGCATTTTCATTTTTGAATGATTTACTTTAAATGGATTGACATGAAGCTGGTCATTTGAAGCTTTTTTTTTTTTTTTAGAAGTTATTTTAAATATTGTACTTACTGTATAGAACAAGGTTGAGCTTTTCCTCACACTGTCTGGGTGCAGTGAAAAAAACACCATAGCAGATTGGTTCCTCAATCCAGTCAGTCAAACTGTCCACCCGCCACTGAACGCTGAGGTCATTCTGGGTGTGCGATGCGGCAATGACCGATTCCCATCCCAGCACGCGTACCGGACGAGAGGCCACACAGCTGACCGACACCGGATCCCCGAATTTCACCACTACCCTGGAGGGAGATATCTCTAGCGAGCAACTGTCAGCTGACACTAAAGGAGGTGTGAAGCACAATATCATCAATATCACACTTCTTAAATATCATTTATATATATATATATTTAAAAAAAAACATATTCTAGCACATTTAAAAACAATTATGGTGCGGTAAACTATTTTAGAATGCTTTTCATCCAATTTTTTAATAATTTCCTTCTTTAAGCCTACTTTTGACCGATGTAAAATATTTCTTAAATGAACTTTACAAACTGGAAAAAAAAAAAAAAAAAAACATTGTAGATAAATTCAATAGGTTTTCACAGCAAGTGTAAACAGATATGCATCTCATAATGGTTTACTCTCAGCTTAAACTAAAATACTATTAAACAATTAGAGTTATTTGCACATAGAAACATCTTACCTATTCCGATAACGGACAAACCGAGAAAGCAAAAGAGATTGTTTTTCATTTTGATGAAAATGGTTGAAATCTGCTGTAGTCCGCACACAGAGGCAAGAGGAATTCCGACTCGGTCTTGCTTGGCAACTAAAAACAGTGAACAGTGACAGCCAACAAAAGCCTTGTACTAAAGGGCCTGGAGGGGGATTGAAGCAGTGGGCCTCATTACAATCAGCTCTCCCTCTGCTCACACTTTAATATATTTCTCTTTTTCTCCTATGTATCTTGTGAAAATGTCTTTTTATATCACATTTGAGTCTAGTGTACTAAATCTGAAATGAGATATGTTCTTAATGAAGTATTAACTAATTCGAATTGTCTTCATTTTATAATCATATTTGTTTCAACTTGAAGTTTCCAGTTGAAATAAATGTCACTTATATTTGTTGTTTTCGTGGATCACAACATACATTACACGTAACTGATTGCGCACAGTTATTGTACATGATTTCTGCTGACACGTGCCACAGATATGTCACTGTTTATGCATAGCTTCTCTTTCATTTTTCAGTCTGTTTATATGAGTTAAGAGCTACTGAGTTCCAGTTAGCTGTCTTAAAATGCTTCTCTGCTGCGAGGTTGCTATGCCAACACTCACTCGCAGAAGTTTTGGCAGACTGAAGTCGCGCAGGTCACTGTGTTAAATGCACAAAAGAGCCACAAAGACGACTTCATTTAAAAAGCATAAGGATTTGAATTGATGTGTTCCTCTAAAGTATTTATTACTTCCTTGGGTGTGATAAAACACCACAGTAACTTAGATTCAGGACATTCAGGTTCAGATGCTAGTAATTTGTTGTGGTTCTTAGGTCAAACATTAAAAAGTGAACTAGTTTTTAGGCTCAAGTGTTCAGGGTGGTTTTTACTTGCCCAAGTCAAAAGAAGTCTTGTGAGTTGTGGCACAGTCACACTGTGGTTAGAGGCTTTGTTGTGAAAAACACATTCTCCCACACATGTAACACTTTGAATGACTCTGACTGTGAGAAACTCCATTGTCAGAGTTTCCATCGATGAACCCAAAGCATATTCATTTCCTTAAAAAAATGTAAACATATCGAAACCAGAACAACTAACACTGAGAAATAAATCAAATTCAAAGAGGTCAAAGTTTATTTGACTGCTGTTCAACCACTCAAAATGTCTTGTGTTTTAGAAAACATCATGTAAGGCTGCAGCTATAGCTAAAAGGAAGTCCTACACACACACACAGAGAGAGAGAGAGAGAGAGAGAGAGAGAGAGAGAGAGAGGGAGAGAGAAATGCTCACATTCACCAGGTACAGAAGAATTTAAAAAAGCTTCTCTGTGTAGTTACACTCTTAGAGTAGTTCACTTTCAGAACAAAAATGTACAGATAATGTACTCACCCCCTTGTCATCCAAGATGTTCATGTCTTTCTTTCTTCAGTCATAAAGAAATTATGTTTTTTGAGGAAAACTTTTCAGGATTTCTCTCCATATAATAGACTTCTATGATCCCGAGTTTGAACTTCCAAAATACAGTTTAAATGCAGCTTCAAAGGGCTCTAAATGATCCCAGCCGAGGAAGAAGGGTCTTATATAGCGAAACGATCGGTTGTTTTCTAAAAACATTTACAATTGATGTCCTTTTTAATCTCTACACAGAGTACACACAGAGCTAGACAATACGAGCATTTGAGGTTAAAAGGTATATAAATTGTAATTTTTTTTTTTAGAAAATAACCGATTGTTTTGCTAGATAAGACCCTTCTTTCCTCGGCTGTAATCGTTTAGAGCCATTTGAAGCTGCATTTTGGAAGTTCAAACTCGGGGGCACCATAGAAGTCCTTTATATGGAGAGAAATCCTGAAATGTTTTTTTCTCAAAAAACATAATTTCCTTATGACTAAAGAAAGAAAGACATGAACATCTTGGATTACAAGGGGGTGAGTACATTATCTGCGAATTTTCATGAAAGTGAACTACTCCTTTAAAAATAAAGGTTCTTTACTGGCATCAATGGTTCTATGAAGAACCTTGAACCTTTCAAATGCAGAACAGGTTCTTTATATTTTCCTTTAGATTTTTAAAATGTTGTTAAAATGGTTCTTTTATAGGAACAGTTTACTGAAAGGTTCTTTGGGGAACCAAAAATGGTTCTTCTATGGCTTCACTGCAAAAACACCCATTTGAAACCTTTATTTTTACTAAATACCTTCTAAATGTGGTATTACAGGGTGACAAACAAATCAAATTACCAGATTACTGATGTTATACAAAAGTGGTTCTTAACTAGTCTTTCTTCAGGATGTAGATTTAACACTTTATAACAATTTTTCTTATATAAAAGTTGGTTGTATGCACAAGCAAACATTGTTTTTTTAATGTTTTTTTTTTTCACTACCAGAACTAAAATTTGCATATAATTTACTCACCTCCTTGTCATCCAAGATGTTCATGTCTTTCTTTCTTCAGTCTTAAAGAAATTATGTTTTTTGAGGAAAACATTTCAAGAATTTTCTCCATATAGTAAACTATATGTGACCCTGGACCACAAAACCAGTCATAAGGTTAAATTTTACGAAACTGAGATGTATATATAATATGAAAGCTCAGTAAATAAGCTTTCTATTGATGTATGGTTTGTTAGGATAGGACAATATTTGGCCGAGATACATCTATTTGAATATCTGGAATCTGAGGGTGCAAAAAAATCAAAATCCTGAGAAAATCACCTTTAAAGTTGTCCAAATTAGGTTCTTAACAATGCATATTACTAATCAAAAATTACATTTTGATACATTTACAGTAGGAATTTTACAAAAAATCTTCATGGAACATGATCTTTACTTAATTTCCTAATGATTTTTGGCATAAAAGAAAAATCAGTAATTTTGACCCATACAATGTATTTTTGGCTATTGCTACAAACATACCCCAGCGACTTAAGACTGGATTTGTGGTCCAGGGTCACATATGAGTTTGAACTTCCAAAATGCAGTTTAAATGCAGGTTAAAAGAGCTTTTAACGATCCCAGATGAGGAACAAGGGTCTTATCTAGTCAAACTGTCACGAACCCTGAGGTCGCCGTATCATTCCTTTGATTCTCACTCTACACACTGTTACGTGTCACCCTGGACTACACTTCCCATGCTCCACCTCACTCATTATGCACACTGCTGTAGCCAATCACGAACAGTAAAAAAAAATATGCAGCCATTACGATCATTCAGTGCCAAGTATTGTATTGCGTTTACCACTCTACTAGTGTTAGCAACTGTACGGAGCCATTTCTAGTTTCCTGAGTCAGTTTAGTCTTGTTTCCTTGTCTAGTTATTTGACTCTGTTCGCTCCTCGTTTGGTCTAGCGGCTGTCTGTTTGGATTACCCATTTTCCGTTGATCAATGGATTAATCGTGTCTTGCCCTTCGTATACCTGTTTGCCTGTGTTTGATCCTGCTTGTTTGAACATGTTTATTAATAAGGCTTTGTGTATGGATCTTCCCGCTTCACGTCCCTATCTCTCCGTAACACAAACAATCTGTAATTTTTCTTAAATAAATTCATATTTATACACTTTTTGTTTGTTTTTTTTAACCACAAATGCTCATCTTCTCTAGCTCTGTGATGCTCATGTGCACTCCGGTTTAAGACAGTTAGGGTACTCTCATAAAAAATAAAGGTGATTTAAAAGGTTCTTTACAGCGATGCCATACAAGAACCATTTTTGATTCCACAAAGAACCATTCAGTCAAAGGTTCTTTAAAGAACCTTCACTTATTTACCTTTTTAAGGTAAGAACCTTCTTTTGCCACAGAGAACCTTACTGCAACAGAAATGTTGAAGTTAAAGGTTCTTTATGGAACCATTTAGACAAAAAAGGTTCTTCTATGGCATCATGAAGCACCTTTATTTTTAAGAGTGTATATCGAAAAACTCCCATCTCATCTTCTCTGTTAAATTTAAAATTGTGCTACATCGCTGTTTTACCATTTTTTGTAAAGGGTGTTTAATCTTCTTTGCAGTGATGTAGGATGATTTTGAAGTTGGAGAAGAAAATGAGATGGGAGTTTTATTTCATACACTAACTGTCTTGAATCGGAGCACACAGAGTACACATGCGCATTGCAGAGCTAGACAAAAGCAAGACAAGTTTTATGGTTAAAAAGTGTATAAATATTAATTTATTTAAGAAAATGACCACTAGATAAGACCCATATTCCTCAGCTGGGATGGTTTAGAGCACTTTGAACCTGCATTCAAGCCACATTTTGGAAGTTCAAGCTTGTGGGCACCATTGAAGTCCACTATATGGAGAAAATTCCTGCAATGTTTTCTACAAAAACATATTTTTTTTACGACTGAAGAAAGAAAGACATGAACATCTTGGATGACAAAGGGGTAAGTAAATTATCTGGAAATGTTTGTTCTGGAAGTGAACTAATCCTTTAAATTACCATAAACTGCAACAATCAACATGACAGGATGGAAGGAAACTGACAGTTTTTTTAAAAATGCGGTTTTCATACTTGCATCGTCATATAAACAAAATTAAATATTTGTAATGTAAAATTAATTAGTCACACAGCATTGCCATTTCAAATTAGAAAAAAGAAAAGAAAACTGCATGGTAACCAGTTACAGGAACTGTGGCATACATATATTTTAACCTAAGATCGTGAAATTACTTTAAAAACTTTGTGGAAAAAATAAACAAAATTTGTTAAAATTAATCACACACACACACACACACACACACACACACACACACACACACACACACACACACACACACACACACACACACACACACACACACACACACACACACACACAAAATCAAAATGAACATTAATTAACAGTAACAGTCAGATTTTAAACTTCATGCTAACATCTAAAGGCAGGAATTTATGTATAAATGTAAGTCATGTGTTGTTGTGGTTCCCCGATCATGCATCAAGATTACAATTTACACTGACTTCATATGCTTGACAGAGTTTTTTATGAATTCCACTGAACAAAAAAGAAAGAAAGAAAGAAAGAAAGAAAGAAAGAAAGAAAGAAAGAAAAGAAATAAAAGAAAGAAAGAAAGAAAGAAAGAAAAAATACAACACTGACTAATTCTTTCCTAAATGACAATCATCAATCCAACCAACAACTGGAAAAAAATAAGAACGGTCCAGAATGTGGGACGACTACCTGTAAAAGAAAAGCAGTGTTAATGTTGGTACAAAACACTCAGTGTTTTCACTGCTGAATCCCTGTCTACAGAATCCCAGAAATCAAACACAATGTACAACATAAGAAACACTCAATCCAACATCCAGAAATAAAAAAACGTTATCATAAAGCTACACATAAGTCATCAGATGTCACAAATGTGCACTCATTATTAATACACACATTCATTCATTTCACATCTAAATTAACATTCATGAAAACTTATGCAGAAACAAAATAATAATTATTTCACATTTAACATTTTGCAAAGATCAGACAGACAAATGATATGCAGATAACTTTTCATAACCCACCTGTTGATTTGACGATGAACACTTTGCTGTTGCTTCCCAGAGAGTTTTCGGCGGTGCACGTGTATTTTCCTGGACTGAGTGTGGAGGATGGGAGCTTTGAGGAGCTGCTCTTCTCTTTTAGTTGCTCTGAGTCCCATGTGTATGTAGGGGCTGGGTTTGCCTTCACTGTACAGTCTAGCGTAACTGTATCATCTTTAATGATGGTCTCTGTTGAATTGGAGTGCTTTGGTTTATCTGAGGAGGACAGAGATGCATTTCTCAGCACAACAGCAACATGTTGAGCAGCTGTTAATAACAGATACAGGTACTGAAAAAAATCAGTGTTAATGCATTTTATGATATGTAACATTTCATCAAATTATCTGTTAATGTGCATATCTCTGGGTGTGATGAAATATGACAGTTGCACGTCCTTCCCACTAAAGTCCTTTACAAAAAAATACATTTAATTAAAAAGCAAATATGGCAATAATAAACTTACAGTATACTTCAGCACTGAGAGGTTGTGATGTGACTGTAGGAGGAGGTTGAGATCCTTCTGCTCCCAGATCCAGCTCTGCTTCACATGTGTATTGAGCTCCATCATCAGCTCTTTCTGGACGGATCAGGAGTGTAGCCATTTCATTCACTGGAGTCTTGATGGTGTCAGTGAAAGTGGTTTGATCCAGCAGAGTTTGTCCTTTGTACCATTTGACAGTGAGATACTGAACAGGAGCCACATCATGAACGTCACATTGGAGCTCATACTGGTTTCCCTCCATCATTGGTCCTCTGTGTTTCACAATACTGATGGACACACTGTCTGGAGTCTCTGTGGAGGAAGATTCACACACACACACTCACACACTGCAGTGATGAACGTAGATGAATGTGCATTTATTAGATATTTCTGAGAATGAAAAGACAAAAAATATCAATAACAGAGAAACTCACTGTAAACGGTTACTGGGAGCTCTTCTACACACGGTTTATCATGGCTTTTGTCATAGTTTATGTAGCAGAATGGCTCTATTTCCCATTCTGTCAGATCTGACACACTCCATGTGATCACACTGGCACTGGTCTTGTCCACTCCTCCCTCACTGGCTTCCCATCCCATCCCAAAATGCTGGACAGTAGCGGTACAGTTAACTTCAACAGAACCACCGTACTCCACAACAACACTCTTCTGGCTGAACTGAACAGGACATTCAGCTTGTGTACCTGTTGAACACATTTAGGAACATTGATTTTATATACATAAAACTCTTAGTACTAAGCTCATGGCATATCAAAAATGCACCTTTTTACAAACATTTTGGCAAATTTTCTGTTAATACACAAAATCACAGTAGCCTTTTCACTGCACAAATTTTTCATCTAAATAAACTATAATCATTTTCATCTATAAAGCTTAATTCACAGTATCTGCCTTTATAATGCTATTACTATCAAATGTTTAATTTGTCTGTCATTTAATTTATTAAGAGGGATCGTTTAGAACTGTCAACTGAACAGAAATTAATTTAGCATAAATACTAGCCCTAAGATAGATAACAAATTTAAAATCATTAAATCTCCCGTAAAGTAATACCTGAAACATATTTAGACTCATTTAAGATATCATGTTTGCACTTCAGGCACTGAACAAATAAAACATACAAACCTGTGAGACTCCCAAGCTGTGAAACTGCAGAGAGATAAACAAATCCAAGGAAATGTTGAAGCATATTCAATAATCTCAGGGAAAAGCAATTGAACAGAAAATGTTGTAAATAGACCCAACTTTATGACAGTAACAGTCTGTTACAGTCTGTGACTGAATAGCTGTACCTTGAAGCACACATTATTAAAACAAATCAAGAAGAAAAAATAGAAAACCCCACCCTGGAAAAAGAGATTTCAGTTGACTGACTGATGAAGCAGAAGTGAAACTAAATTAAATATGAAAACCTGAATTCTTGTGATAAGACAAGATAACATCATACAAGAAGAATTAATGTTGAATGATGTGATATGTTTTATGTGCAATAAAAGTAATTAAGTATATAATAATATCTAGTGAACAGTTATAAAAAGGGGATTTTCTAGTGCTATCAGTGGTTAAATTTTATGCTAACTTATAAAGGCAGGTATTTATTTATATATAAATGTGATAGTTGTGGTGATTCTCCGATCATGCGTACCAAGCCATTGATTTACACTGACTTCACATGCATAACTGGGAAAATACTATCTATGGATTCCTAAAGGATTCAAATCATTTTGGAGGAGAAAAAAAACTGTATAAGTGTTTTTATTATATTTGACCAGTATCATTGTTCTGTTTGCATTTGTAAAAATGTTACAAACATAACCATCAGACACATTCAAGCAAGCAAAAAATCACAGATGGAAAAACAGAAATATATTAAAACAGGAATATAATAGTATTGTACAAACGCATTGTACATTGTACATTTGCCGGATCTACAATCAAAGGAAATCTGGAATTCTTTTGCGTGTTGTTTTGAAACAATATTATAGAGATGCAGATCCATACATTACAGGTGGCAAAATATACAGGACAATGAAGGAAAGCTCATCGACTGAACCTAACACTGGTGTTCCACCCTGTTATGCTCCATTCAACCCTGTTATGCTCTTTTCCACCCTGTTAGACAAGTCATTTTAAATAATAATTTGACAGCAACTTTAAATATTTGGCAAACTTTTGTCTTATTTTGTGATGTGAGGAGCATTAACAGCAAATATATGTTTTTCAACAAATTGCATAGACAGAGAGCGTGAAATGAGTTTACGACTATATGGATTACTGCAAGATTGAGATTTGGTAAAACAGCATGTTTCTGTGTAGAACACACCAGCTATCCACTATCCACAGATGCAAGGTGAGACGCCATGGATAAAAACAATGGATAAACTTGCAGTTTTGGCATATGATAAAACCGTTTTATGGAGATTTTGTCTAGAAAGTTTTTTCAGAAAGATTTTTCATCAGCTAAACAACTTGTATGTTTTTTTGTTTTGTTTTGCGTTTTTAAGATTTATTTTTGCTGTTTTGCCTTGATAGGACAGTGTAGAAAAAAACAGGAAGTGAAGTGGGAGAAAAAAAGAGAATGGAGAACTACTTCAGGGACTTTAATGTTAATGATGGTCTCTGTTGAATTGGAGTGCTTTGGTTTATCTGAGGAGAACAGAGATGCATTTCTCAGCACAACAGCAACATGTTGAGCGGCTGTTACACTCTTAAAGTGTAAAGGTGTGTTAAGAAACAACACAGCCTGTGTTGTTTCTTAACACACCTTTGTGTCTAGTTAAGGACAACACATTTTGTGTTAGTTTTAACTCAACTAGTGTGTTATTCCAGCTAACACAGGAAATGTGTTGTTTTTTTCTACACACTATTATGTTATAAATACACAATTTGTGTCAAGTATGTGTTATTTTTTAACACATTTTTGTATGCAATAAAGACACTGCAAACTAATGTATAGTTTAAACACAATTTATTAAACCTGCTACTAACAATTACATAACTCAAAAAGGTTAAAAAAAGAGAGGTAAACAATCACAATACAGTCATTTCAACATTTTAATTGTTCCTTGAGTGAAAAGTTGTTAATGGTTAATAAAGTTTGTACTTTAAATAAAAAAATGTGGTATTTGACAACCTCTTAAGTATTAATCGGTTTATTTACATATTTTTATCAGCATACAAGTGGTGGTGAGGGTCGTGAGATGAAGTCTCTCGTTAGTCTCTGTCATGTCAGTAACTGCCACAAGCGCTTCAGGAGTGTCTTCCAGTCAAAGCTGCAAGAGTAAAATAAAGACACTTTTGTTATTTATAGGCTACACATAGCGAATATTGTACAATAGCGATAGCTAAAAAGGCAGGAAAAGCTTAAAGGAACACTCCACTTTTTTGGAAATAGGCTCATTCTCCAACTCCCCTCGAGTTAATAAGTTGAGTTTTACCGTTTTGAAATCCATTCAGCCGTTCTCCTGTTCTGGCGATATCACTTTTAGCATAGCTTAGCATAGATCATTGAATCCTATTAGACCAATAGCATCGCATTCAAAAATGACCAACGAGTTTCAATATTTGTCCTATTTAAAACTTGACTCTTCTGTAGTTATATCGTATACTAAGACCGGTGGAAATGCAAAGCTGCGAGTTTCTAGGCTGATAAGATTCGGAACTACACTTTCATTCCGGCGTAATAGTCAAGGAAGTTTGCTGCCGTAATAAGGCTGAAGCAGGAGCAGTAATACCACGCAGCACATGTGCAAATGCTAAACTAGCTTGGAACTCATTTCTGATAATACTCCGCCTGCTTCGGCCATATTACGGCAGCAAACTTCCTTGACTGTTACGCCAGAATGGAAGTGTAGTTCCTAATCTTATCAGCCTAGAAAATCGCAGTTTTGCATTTCCACCTTAGTACACGATATAACTACAGAAGAGTAGTTTAGGGTTAGGTGTGGGGGAGGGGTTAGGATTAGGCAATCAGGTAGCGATTTCAACCAGAGGGGGTAATAATTTGGCAGGGGTCGAAAATGGGCACAACACCGGAGATGCAAAACATTCTTTCTGTTAAGAGTCGGACTTACTTCCGCGTTCAGGAAAAACGTCTATATGTGCCAAATGCCCCTCGACCGTCTCCAAACGATCGCAAAAGACATTTTAAAAATGTATAATTCCAACTGGACAACAGCACAGAAGCAGACAGAATGACAACGAAATAGAAGTCAAAGTGGAAATAAAAGAACGCAATGACTGCAGGGAGGTAGTGTGTGACCTTAAAAAGTGCAAAACGTCACTCTACACAGTTAGATTTATTTTACGGATCAGAATCCATCATCTTACACACCCAAAATTGGCGAATCTCACAGCCAATTCAGAAGCGCAATAGACAATTTCTCAAATTAAGTCATCAGTAAATATTATGACTACTACAGTAAAAGTTGTTTTGTATATGTTTTATGTAATCAATTGTGGAATCCAACCATTATTTGAGGCAGTATTTTTATTTTATGCAACTTAATGCATTTACTATTACTATTATTATTTACTATTAGGTCTGAAATATATATTGTATTTATACATTATATTGTACGTGTTAAACCCAACACACTACAAATATGATGATCTTACAGAACATGATGTGTTGCTGTGTCTTTCATAACTAAATAAATAATTTTGGAGTTTTTAGTCATGCTTTACCGGACATTAATATAAGACAATACTGCAAAAACTGTTTAGCTACTGTTAAGCTGTTATATTCCTGTCGTATATTTATTGTCTAACATTCCCAATTTTCTGATGCATGTCCTTAAATTAATTATATATGTTGGTATTAGTTCAGCTTTTATAATGCTAGAGAGCAAAGATTTTGCAAAAAATAAATGCAAGACAAAGTCTGTTTTTGATAATATACGTTATTTTGTGTTGTCATATTTTTAAATTGCATTAATAACAAAGGTTAGGGTACGTACAAAACATACAAAAATCCTTTTAATAACAAACGAGTTATGGTTTAATAATTAACAGAAGTAATATATATATTATCAGTGGCGGTTCTACACGGAGGCCAAGGGAGGCCCGTGCCCCTGTAGACATATCCTTGGCCACCCCTGTGGCCCCCCGTACTGACCAAATAAAAAAATTAATTAATTATGGTTTTACACACGAGCGCCAAAAGCGGAACTAATGCGACGCATCGTTCTACTTACATGGGTAAATTAGAGCGGCGCACACAAACACTGCAGCAACAATTAGAACTACTCTTGGATAGAGGAGCTACGATTTATTTCTCCTGTTGCAAGAGTCGAAGGTAAGCAAAACAATTTCATTTCGTGAGTGACTTGTTGTTCTTGCACATAACCGTGTTACTTTTGTTTTTCACACTGATAATTAAATCAAGTTTGTAAATGGCTTTGTAAAATCTTTGTTAACGTTAGTTAATAAAAATATACAGCTGTTCATTGTTAGTTCATGTTCAAGTGCCGGTTCAGTTCTGCTGAAATTCTACACCTCTGAGAACTCTCTCATTAAAACAAAGAAAGTGTAGACATGATGTAAATAAGAGATTAATTGTATTGTGTAAATGTGATTTTATTACCTTTTATTAACTTTGAGAGATTGCGATGAACTACAGTAATGTATGAGTGACAGCTTTCCAGTGATTGTAAGGGGAGCGCGCACTTTTAAGACTATAATTAATTCAGAATTTGAATTCATTTATTCACGGATTCACTCTCTGATAACGCAACATCGCCATTGCTATCGTGCAGCACATAGGCTTTACATCAGTTACACAAACTAAGAGAAGGTAAAGCAGGTGCTTACTCATCAAAATATGTCTAAACAGCCGCACTGCACGTGTCGACAAGCGCCCGTGAGTAAACATTTTTTTTCTTTCACCATGCAGCAAACGTAAAAAAAATTAAACCGTTTAACTTATAGTAAAAATCGGTTAAAATTCTTACTGTCGGTTAACAGTGAACGGTCAATATGAGCATCCCTAAAATGTTTGTATGATTTTAAAGTAAAATAAAGTTTATAATCTTTAAATATCACTTGTTGTCATTTTTTAATGTGCCCCTCTGGTTAAACACTGGCCCCTTCTTGGCCCCCCTAGTCAAATTTGTCTAGAACCGCCACTGTATATTATATAATACAAACATTCTTAAGAAATAAACGGAAAAGGAAAATTTAAAAATAAATGTTGTCATGATTCAGGTTGTGTATTTTAGCTTTGATGTACTTTTTTTTTTTTAAACAAAGCAGCTGATATTTGCCATAGCGACAGCATGAAGGTAGTGGATTGCCGAGTCGCTTTCACTCCAAAATGGCGGAAGCGTAGGGCTGCTACTGGGCGGCGCTGTTGCAATGGAACGTATATATATCTATGATGGAACGTTCTATTGACTTTCACTTCTTGTCAGTATAAGTTCTTTGTCTCAGTAGAATAACGGCTCATGAAGTGAGGCAAGCAGCAATGTGATTGGCTGATATTTAACACATATTGTGTTGGACACACTGTGTTGGATATTTTCTTTTTTTTTTCTTTTTCGTTTTTAACACACATTTAACACAAAGTAACATAAAATGTGTTAGAATAGACATAACACAAACAATGTGTTAAAAATTAACACATCCTTTTTGAGAGTGTAATAACAGATACAGGTACTGAAAAAAAATCAGTGTTAATGCATTTTATGATATGTAACATTTCATCAAATTATCTGTTAATGTGCATATCTCTGGGTGTGATGAAATATGACAGTTGCACATCCTTCCCACTAAGGTCCTTTAGAAAAAAAAAACATTTAATTAAAAAGCAAATATGGCAATAATAAACTTACAGTGTACTTCAGCACTGAGAGGTTGTGATGTGACTGTAGGAGGAGGTTGAGGTCCTTCTGCTCCCAGTTTCAGCTCTGCTTCACACCTGTACTGAGCTCCATTATCAGCTCTGTCTGGACGGATCAGGAGTGTGGCTGTTTCATTCACTGGAGTCTTGATGGTGTCAGTGAAAGTGGTTTGATCCAGCAGAGTTTGTCCTTTGTACCATTTGACAGTGAGATACTGAACAGGAGATACATCATGAACGTCACACTGGAGCTGATACTGGTTTCCCTCCATCATTGGTCCGCTGTGATTCACAATACTGATGGACACACTGTCTGGAGTCTCTGTGGAGGAAGATTCACACACACTCACACACTGCAGTGATGAATGTACTTTTATTAGATATTTCTGAGGATGAAAAAAAAAGAATATCAATAACAGGGAAACTCACTGTAAATAGTCACTGGGAGCTTTTCTTCACATGGTTTAGCTTGGCTTTTGTCATAGTTAATGTAGCAGAATGGCTCTATCTCCCATTCTATCAGATCTGACACACTCCATGTGATCACACTGGCACTGGTCTTGTCCACTCCTCCCTCACTGGCTTCCCATCCCATCCCATAATGCGGGACAGAAGCGGTACAGGTAACTGCAACAGAACCGCCGTACTCCACAACAACACTCTTTGGGTTGAGCTGAACAGGACATCCAGCTTGTGTACCTGTTGAACACATTGAGAAACCTTTTTTTTATATATATATATTTATATATAAAACTCCAAGTGCTAATCTCATAGCATATCAAAAATGCACCTTTTTAAAAACATTTTGGTATATTTTCTAACATGTTAATATAAAATATAAAATCACAAAGTATTCTTTTCACTGCACAAATTTTTCATCTATATAAACTATAATAATTTTCATCTAGGCTATATAAACTTCATTCACAGTGTCTGCCTTTCAAAATGCTATTACTATCAAACGTTTATTTGTCTGTCAATAATTAGTTCTTAACAGATTTATTAAAAATTTGTAATAAATACTGCACAACTGAAACCTTTTTTATCTGTGCTAATTCAATTCATAATATGTCATATTTGATCAAATGATCTCAGATAATATGCAAATATCTGTTTGATGAAATGTGACAGTTGCATAAAGGTCCTTTAGAAAAAAATTATAAATTTTATTTAAAAGGCAAATATGGCAATAATAAACTTACAGTATACTTCAGCACTGAGAGGTTGTGATGTGACTGTAGGAGGAGGTTGAGGTCCTTCTGCTCCCAGATCCAGCTCTGCTTCACATCTGTATTGAGCTCCATCATCAGCTCTGTCTGGACGGATCAGGATTGTGGCTGTTTCATTCACTGGAGTCTTGATGGTGTCAGTGAAAGTGGTTTGATCCAGCAGAGTTTGTCCTTTGTACCATTTGACAGTGAGATACTGAACAGGAGCCACATCTGTAACGTCACACTGGAGCTGATACTGGTTTCTCTCCATCATTGGTCCTCTGTGTTTCACAATACTGATGGACACACTGCCTGGAGTCTCTGTGGAGGAAGATTTAGACACTCAGGAATCTGCAGTGATGAACGTACATTTATTAGATATTTCTGAGAATGGAAAAACAAAGAATATCAATAACAGGGAAACTCACTGTAAATAGTCACTGGGAGCTTTTCTTCACATGGTTTAGCATGGCTTCTGTCATAGTTTATGTAGCAGAATGGCTCTATCTCCCATTCTGTCAGATCTGACACACTCCATGTGATCACACTGGCACTGGTCTTGTCCACTCCTCCCTCACTGGCTTCCCATCCCATCCCATAATGTGGAGCAATAGCGGTACAGTTAACTGCAACAGAACCACCGTACTCCACAACAACACTCTTCTGGCTGAACTGAACAGGACATTTAGCTTGTGTACCTGTTGAACACATTGAGAAACATTTATACATATATAAAACTCTTATTGCTAATCTCACATCATATCAAAAATGTACCTTTTTTTAAACATTTCAGCATATTTTCTATGTTAATACACAAAATCACAAAGTATCATTTACACTGCACAATTTTTTTGCACAAACACTTCATTCACAGTATCTGCCTTTCATATTGCTATTACTATATTACTAGGATGGCTAATCAATGGATCATTTAGAATTGTTAACTGAACAGAAATAAATGTAGCACAGATATTCGCCCTATAACAAAGTTAAAAATAATATAAAGCTTAAATAATTTAATCTCCAATAAAGTAATACCTGAAACATATTCAGACTCATTCCAGAACACATGCTTGCACTTCAGGCACTGAACAAATAAAACATACAAACCTGTGAGACTCACAAGCTGTGAAACTGCAGAGAGATAAACAAATCCAAAGAAATGTTGAAGCATATTGAATAAACTCAGTGGAAAGCAACTGAACAGAAAATGTAGCAAATAAGACCCAACTTTATGAGAGTAACTCTGACTGTACGGTCTGTGACTGAACAGCTGCACTTCGAGCACACGATAATGAAACAAACAAGGAAAAAAAAAAGAAACAAACCCCACCCTGGAAAAAGAGATTTCAGTGGACTGACGCAGTTTAATAGCTGATAGCAAAACAGCAGCAAAAACTAAACAGAACTAAATTAACTCTATACTCATGTGGTATAGTAAGTTGAGGTAACCCTGACAAGAACATCATACAAAAGCAAAAAATATGAAAATGTATTTTAAGGCAAGAATAATTACTATAATGTTGTGTTATGTTTAATGTATAATAAAAGTAAAAACATGAAAATAAATGAACTAACATTATAAAACAGGAACTAGTGGCTATCAATGGTTAAATTTCATGCAAACATATAAAGTAAAGAATTTATTTATACATAAAAGTGATTGTTTTTCTGATCATGCATATCAAGCCATTGATTTTTACACTGACTTCACATGCATAACTGAGAAACTACTACAAGTCAGGAGTTTTATGGATTCCTAGGAGATTCAATCCATTTTGGATGAGAAAAATAAAAATAAAAATAAAAATACTGCACTCGTGTTGCTGTGTTCAGGTCAGCCCAGTAAAACAAGCATTGGCAACTGTCCAGGCAGTGAGTGTAGTTCAACAAATGTAAGAAATCCTGGGTGTGGTCCTTGAGAGAACGGCCGGGTCATTTATGAAATGGGGGCGAAAAACAGAAAAAAAAAAAGAAAAACAAAACAAAACACTGCATATAAAAAAAGGAAACATGGGGTAAACTCTGCTAAACTTCATTTGGTCCGATCATGTCACAGTCGTGTGTGTGGAAGGAGGCGCACAAAGACAAAATGTAATGACAAGACTTTTAATAACATCCACAATAGGCAAATCCACACATGAACAGCAGAGAAAAACACACACCAACATAACCTTGTGATCAAGCAACAAACGTTGAACTGAAACCAACTTATAAAAACAGGCTAATGATACAAGGACAGGTGATTACAATGAACTAATTAGACACAGGTGATACAAGGCAACTAATAATGACTAAATGAGGACAAACAGGAACAACCAAATATGGGCAACAGAGGGAGAAACCAACATGAACAGTCCAAAAGGGAATGTAAATATACGCTAACGAAGATCTGTTATAACTAATAACTAAGATCTTTGATAACATGATTTTGACCTGACGTGAAGTCATGTTATTTTTTTATGCTTTCACTGTTCTGGATAGAAAATGACCCCTAACAGCCTAGCAGTTTGGACGGAGTAAATAAGGTCTAAAAACTTAACATTAAACTGTTACTACTTTAGGAGAGTCACTTAGGAGAGTTAAATGACCGTCATCAATGCAACCAGCAACTGGAAGAAAATAAGAACAGTCCAGAATGTGGGACGACTACCTGTGGAAGAGAAACAGTGTTAATGTTGGTAGAAACAGAAACAACACTCAGTGTTTTCAATGCTAAATCCCTGTCTACAAATGTGCTATTAAAAATACAGGCTCCAAAAGGGAAGGTTTCCCAGTGATGCCATAAAAAACTATTGTTGGAACCATTCATCATTCTTAAAATATTTTTGGGAACATTTAAAAAACTGAAAGTATTATTAATTATCATAAATAAGTATTCAAGTCATCAAATGTCATCAAAAAATATGCACACATTAATGAGAGCAAAACAGCTAAGCTAAACAAAGAATACAAAATGTCTAAATTAACATTCATGAAATCTTATTTGAATATAAACAAGATAATAATTACTGCATTTCCTCATTTTACAAAGATCAGACAGACAAATGATATTCAGATGATTTTTTAATTTTATTACCTGACGATTTGACGATAAACACTTTGCTGTCGCTTCCCAGAGAGTTTGAGGCTGTGCACGTGTATTTTCCTGTACTGAGTGTGGAGGACGGGAGCTTTGAGGAGCTGCTCTTCTCTTTCAGATGCTCTGAGTGCCATGTGTATGTAGGAGCCGGGTTTGCCTTCACTGTACAGTCTAGCGTAACTGTATCATCTTTAATGATGGTCTCTTTTGACTTAGAGTGCTTTGGTTTATCTGAGGAGAACAGAGATGCATTTCTCAGCACAACAGCAACATGTTGAGCAGCTGTTATTATATAACATCAGTATAAATACTGTACTGAAAACTTTTTATCTGTGTTAATGCAACTCATGATGTAACATTTCATCAAATTATCTGTTAATGTGCATATCTCTGTATGTGATAAAATTTGACACATCCTTCACACTAAGGTCCTTTATAAAAAATATAAATGTAATTAAAAGGCAAATATGGCAATAATAAACTTACAGTATACTTCAGAACTGAGAGGTTGTGATGTGACTGTAGGAGGAGGTTGAGGTCCTTCTGCTCCCAGATCCAGCTCTGCTTCACATCTGTATTGAGCTCCATCATCAGCTCTGTCTGGACGGATCAGGATTGTGGCTGTTTCATTCACTGGAGTCTTGATGGTGTCAGTGAAAGTGGTTTGATCCAGCAGAGTTTGTCCTTTGTACCATTTGACAGTGAGATACTGAACAGGAGATACATCTGTAACGTCACACTGGAGCTGATACTGGTTTCCCTCCATCATTGGTCCGCTGTGTTTCAAAGTGCTGATGGACACACTGTCTGGAGTCTCTGTGGAGGAAGATTTACACACTCTAAAATCTGCAATGATGAACGTAGATGAATGTACATGTATTAGATATTTCTGAGAATGAAAAGACAAAAAATATCAATAACAGGGAAACTCACTGTAAACAGTCACTGGGAGCTCTACTTCACACGGTTTATCATGGCTTTTGTTATAGAAAATGTAGCAGAATGGCTCTATCTCCCATTCTGTCAGATCTGACACACTCCATGTGATCACACTGGCACTGGTCTTGTCCACTCCTCCCTCACTGGCTTCCCATCCCATCCCATAATGCTGGACAGAAGCGGTACAGGTAACTGCAACAGAACCACCGTACTCCACAACAACACTCTTCTGGCTGAACTGAACAGGACAGTCAGCTTGTGTACCTGTTGAACACATTTCAAAAAGTCTTGGTTATGTATGGTAACCCTCGTTCCCTGATGGAGGGAACAAAGACATTACAGTACGACACTAGAGGTTGCCCAAACACCTCTGATACCTTGAGAAAAGTGTCAATGAAACTGGGTGCGCAGAATTTGCATAGCTGGCCACGCCCCAGACATTCGGGTATAATAAGCCAGAGTAGCATCTACTCACGCGTTCTGTTCTGAGCAGCCGAGAAACATCTCAAGCCCACTCAGAGCCAGTCCGGAGTTGCGGCAGGAGGACACAACACCTCCATCAGGGAACGAGGGTTACCATACCAAACCGAGACAGTCCCTTAATGTCGTTCACTTCAACATTGTGTCAATTGTACGACACTAGGGGTCCCATGGGAAAACGGCAACAACTTACGGACTGCGTTACAAGTGTACAGAACCAAACCAGTACAAGAGTTCACAGGAGGTAACTTACCTTTTACTAGATTCTGATAGCAAGTTCCTTCGCTGAACTTAGCATTGTGTATTGTGCTAAAGTGATGGAAGAGGGTAGCTCAGGGTTCACTTCAAGGAAACGTACTGAACTGAGAACCCTAGGAGGGGAAAGCGCTGTAGCAATCTCTACACGGTGCCAATCTCCTGAGTCTCAGAGCTTGTGATTAGGACTCTGGAAGATACTGGTTTCATTTCACGTCTAAGTCCTAAGTTCTGAGTGTGTTCCATGTAGATGCACAGGGCATGGACTGGGCATAACATGGACAGGTTGGGGTCCCCTTCCTGGGAAGGGATAGCTTGCAAGGTGACCACTTGATCTCTGAAAAGAGTGGTGGGTACCTTGGGCACGTATCCAGGCCGGGGAAGATTGCAGGCTAGTTGTGGCTTGCAAATGGAGCGAACACCACCTTGGTGGTTGATGTATGCTACTGTCGCTATGTTGTCTGTCCGGACCAACACATGCTTGCTATGAACCAAAGGTCGGAAACTCTTCAGGGCCAAGACTACTGTCAACAACTCCATGCATGGTATGTGCCTCGACGCCATGTCCATCTCGGGACTCTATGAAGCCAGTGCTGAAGCAGTCTCATGTGCATCCACCCAACGGCGTGACTGCGGCTGAGGATGCTGAATAGAATTTTTTTCTAAATAAAACCAATTCCACCTCTTGTCCCTCTGTTGAGTAGGTTAGTAGACCTTATACCCTGGGTTGCCTGTCCCAGGAATGCTGTGGGTCCAATTTTATGAATGTGTTAAGTAACAGTTAGCTAATTATTAACTAATGTATTCTGTCATACCCCCTGGAGAACTACTATTAATTATCTACTAGTTAAGGTTCAAGAAAAATATCTATGAAGTAACTAATGAGCAGTCTTACACAGAGGTTTTTGCCTGTTTAGTGGTGTCATGATGCATGTAGGAATGCGCAACACGACGTAGGACTAAATGCAAAGTCTTCAAAATCCTCAGGCAGAGTAACGGACAGACAGGGTGACTGGAACATGCACGCACACAGTAGGTAACAATTGTAATGATTGTAGCCGGACAAGGAAACTGAGAAAACAAACAACTGATAAAGGGGAGCTAATTACTATGACGGGTAAAGGTAATGACGCTAATGAACAGGAAGATCAAACATGGGCATGGGGTGAAACCAAACAGTCCAATGGGGGGAGACAATGGGAAAAACCAACACATACAGTCCAAAGGGGAGGAAACACTGGGAAAAACCAAAACAGTCCAGAAACCTGACAAGTGGATTGTTTTGTGAGTGTTTTGTAAGAAACCCCACCACCATTCCAGCGCCATGCGATAACTTACATTAGTTTTTAAATTTTATATACAGTACTGTATGTGTGCCTCCTCAGCATATACCATATTATCATTAATTCAGTTCCTGTATGTGAGGCTAGGACTGAGGGAAAGTGAAAATACAGGTAACCCATTAGTAATTAAAATTAGAATTATCAAAAGAATGATCAAATAATTTTCCAGGCTTATTTCAAAAATAGTAGGCCTATTCTAAAAGGAAAATATTGGGAATCAATTAGTAATTAACAAAGAATTATTAGATAATTCAGCAAGAATTACTTAGAAACTGAAACAGTATTCTAAACCCATTAGTAATTAATAAATAATTATCAAATAATTCTGCAAGACTTATTTCAAACCTGCAACAGTAGGCCTATTCTAAAGTGAAAATATAGTGAACCCTTAAGTAATTAATAAATAAATCCTTTTACTCAATTCATTTTGAAAATGAACAGGCCTATTTATAATTTTACTGAAGTAATATTTTATTGGGGTATCTGTACTTTTACCCAAGTACTTGATTTGAGGGCCACAACCTGATTATTATGGTGACTATTTGCATATAACTGTTCAGTTATTTCATAGTTATTTTTCTTGAACCATAACTATTAGATAATTAATAGGTAGTTCTTCAGGAGGTATGACAGTATACATTAGTTATTGATTAGCTAAATGTTACTTAACACATTCACAAAATTGTATTACATACTGATTAGTTAACACATCTTCCTTAGTAGTTAACAGTAGTGAGTTAAGTGTTAATGGATAGTAACCTGTTAGTTCTTCAAAAATTCCTTATTAGTTCTGCTGTAAGTAAGAAACAGTATTCTAATCCATCAAATGTGTCATTTGAAATTATGTTTTTTTGTGATCATAATTAAAAATTGTCAACTGAACAGAAATGAATTCAGCACAAATATTAGCCCGAAGATAGATAAAGTTAAAACAATTTAATCTCCAATAAAGCAATACCTGAAACATATTTAGACTCTTTTAGATAACACATTTGCACTTCAGGCACTAAACAAATAAAATATACAAACCTGTGAGACTCACAAGATGTAAAACTGCAGAGAGATAAACAAATCCAAAGAAACATTGAAGCATATTCAATAAACTCAGGGAAAAGCAATTGAACAGAAAATGTATCAAATTAGACCTAACTTTATGACTGTACGGTCTGTGACTGAATAGCTGTATCTTGAGCACATGATGTTGAAAACACTTCTAGTGAACTGACGCATGTTAATAGCTGATAGCAAAGCTAAAGCTAAATATACTCATGTGGCAAATTGAGATAACCCTGTCAAGATAACCAGGATATCATTAAAAAAAACTAATTATGAAAATGTATTTTAAGGCAAGAATAATTATTATAATGTTGAATGTATGCATATCAAGCCATTGTTTTTCACTGACATCACATGCATAACTGGGAAACTGGTACAAGTTGGCAGTTTTATAGATTCCTAGGAGATTCAAACCATTTTGAATGAGAAAAAAAAAATTCTTTCTTACAAGTGTATGAAGAATGCAGAACAATTGTTTCAATTCATTTTTTTAATTTATTATCAAATAATTTCAACAACTGGCATTGAACAATGTACAATACAACAAAACAATTAAATACATTCAAGCAAGCACAAAGTCACTGTAAAAACAGAAACAGTAAAACATCACACACTCTAAAAAATGCTGGGTTCAGCCTGTTGGGTCATTTTATTGGGTTATTTGAAATATTTCTTACCCAGGTGCTGGGTTGTTCTTTACTCTCAATACCAATGATGAACCCCCTTACATACCTACCCTGCGCTGGGTCAGTGTAACTTAATGTTGGGTAGTCTGTGCCAACCCAGTCAATTTGTTTAGGCTTCGCCATTTACTGTAAAAAAGTTACCCTGTGCACCACTGACTATATTAAAAGTGCTATTATTGATCTATTGCACCATTATTTGACAGGTTAAAACCTAATTGTCTAACAGACAAGGTCAAGCTGTTTTTGATGTAACTTTTCAAACATGAATATAAGATAACTCAAGAAAATAAGTAATTTAATAAGCTGGAACAGCCTACTGTTAGCAGTTTTCTTTCCACAGATTCCCATTGGCTGCTTCTGTCATGTCCTAAAACTTGCGCTGAATGTTTTTGGAGATTTTATGATTCTAAACTGACCCAGCACTATGTCACAAAAACAACCCAGCAAATGGGTTAATGCATAAAACCCAGCATGTGTTCTGTCTAATATACAGAATGCTGGGTTGCCAAATAACCCAGAAATGTTTGTTGTTTTTAACCCATAATTTTTATGAAAGTGTGTATAACGGTGCTAAACCATTTAGTAACTTAAAAACAAAGGCAGTGGTCTGAAGTTCGCAGTTTCTCTGTGGAATAGCAGTCCATCCATCCATTTCAGAGACACAACAGCATGAGAATCAGCACCATTCCAGTTAAAAAGGATAACAGAGAACCGTTTAATGCACTTGAATTTAAATATTACTTTTAAAAGTTATATTTTTATTTCTAAAATGCTTGTTAAGTGAGTTTAAATGCATGTACAGTGAAAAACTATTCTGCATAATTCAATTTGTCATATTTTTGTCCATGGGTGTTTTCACTTATTAATAAATGTTTTCATTTCCAACCTATTTTTGATTTATTTTAAGCCAGCAATAGTAATTTTCATTCAATATTTGAGTTATTTAAAACAACCCAGCATGTTGGGTCAAAGAGTTAACCCATCAGGCTGGGTTGGGTTAAACAATTGGTACAAATGAACAATTGGTATGTTGTTAAACAATAGTACAATCTATTGAATGTACTTTAGTCCCAGGTCATAACTAAAATACTACTCTAAATAATACACTAACTAAGGTCTTTTACTTTCATAACATGATTTTGACCTGACGTGAAGTCATGTTATTTTTTAAACTTATACTGTTCTGGGTAGAAAATGACCCCCAACAGCCTAGCAGTTTGGACGGAGTAAATAAGGTCTAAAAACTTCACATTAAACGGTTACTACTTAAAGAGAGTCACTTAGGAGAGTTAAATGACCGTCATCAATGCAACCAGCAACTGGAAGAAAATAAGAACAGTCCAGAATGTGGGACGACCTGTGGAAGAGAAACAGTGTTAATGTTGGTACAAACAGAAACAACACTCAGTGTTTTCAATGCTAAATCCCTGTCTACAAATGCGCTATTAAAAATACAGGCTCCAAAAGGGACTCTTCATCATTCCTAAAATAACTGTTTTTGAAAACATTTAAAAAATCTAAAGAACCTTTTGTCCAGACTGAATGACTTTGGTTTTACCCAGAAATCAAACACAATGTACAAAATAAGAAACACCCAATCCAGCATCCATAAAAATGATGTGCACACATTAATGAGAGCAAAACAACTAAGCTAAGAATATGAAATGCAATACAAAATGTCTAAATTAACATTCATGAAATCTTATTCGAATATAAACAAGATAATAATTACTACATTTTCTCATTTTACAAAGATCAGACAGACAAATGATATACAGATAATTTTTTCATTTAACAACCTGTTGAATTGACAAAGAACACTTTGCTGTCTTTTCCCAGAGAGTTTGCAGCGGTGCACGTGTATTTTCCTGGACTGAGTTTGGAGGACTGAAGCACTGAGGAGCTGCTCTTCTCTTTCAGATGCTCTGAGTGCCATGTGTATGTAGGGGCTGGGTTTGCCTTCACTGTACAGTCTAACGTAACTGTATCATCTTTAATGATGGTCTCTGTTGAATTGGAGTGTTTTGGTTTATCTGAGGAGAACAGAGATGCATTTTGAGCAGCTGTTATTAACAGATCAGTAAAAATACTGTACTGAAAACTTTTGGTCTGTGTTAATTCATGATATATAACATTTCATCAAATTATCTGTTAATGTGCATATCTCCATGTGTGATGAATTATGACAGTTGCACATCCTTCACACTAAGGTCCTTTAGAAAAAAAAATACATTTAATTAAAAAGGCAAATATGGCAATAATAAACTTACAGTGTACTTCAGCACTGAGAGGTTGTGATGTGACTGTAGGAGGAGGTTGAGGTCCTTCTGCTCCCAGATTCAGCTCTGCTTCACATCTGTATTGAGCTCCATCATCAGCTCTGTTTGGACGGATCAGGAGTGTAGCCATTTCATTTATTGGAGTCTTGATGGTGTCAGTGAAAGTGGTTTGATCCAGCAGAGTTTGTCCTTTGTACCATTTGACAGTGAGATACTGAACAGGAGCCACATCATGAACGTCACATTGGAGCTCATACTGGTTTCCCTCCATCATTGGTCCTCTGTGATTCACAATACTGATGGACACACTGTCTGGAGTCTCTGTGGAGGAAGATTCACACACTCTGAAATCTGCAGTGATGAATGTACATTTTTAAAAAATATTTCTGAGAATGAAAAGACAAACAATATCAATAACAGAGAAACTCACTGTAAACTGTTACTGGGAGCTTTTCTTCACATGGTTTAGCTTGGCTTCTGTCATAGTTAATGTAGCAGAATGGCTCTATTTCCCATTCTCTCAGATCTGACACACTCCATGTGATCACACTGGCACTGGTCTTGTCCACTCCTCCCTCACTGGCTTCCCATCCCATCCCATCATGCTGGACAGAAGCGGTACAGGTAACTGCAACAGAACCACCGTACTCCACAACAACACTCTTTGGGTTGAGCTGAACAGGACATTCAGCTTGTGTACCTGTTGAACACATTGAGAAACATTGATTTTTATAAAACTCTTAGTGCTAATCTCATGGCATATCAAAAATCCACCTTTTTTCAAACATTTTGGCATATTTTCTATGTTAATCATTAAGTATCCTTCTAAATAAACTATAATCTATAAAGCTTCATTCACAGTATCTCCCTTTTATAAGGCTATCACTATCAAATGTTTCATTTGTCTGTCACTTAATTTATTAAGATGGCCAATTGATGGATCATTTAGAATTGTCAGAACAGAAATGTATTTAGCACAAATACTATTCCTAAAATAGATAACAAAGTTAAAATAATTTAATCTCCAATAAAGTAATACCTGAAACATATTTAGACGCATTCCAGAAAACATGTTTGCACTTCAGGCACTGAACAAATAAAACATACAAACCTGTGAGACTCCCAAGCTGTGAAAGTGCAGAGAGATAAACAAATCCAAGGAAATGTTGAAGCATATTCAATAAGCTCAGGTAAAAGCAATTGAACAGAAAATGTTGTAAACAGATCCAACTTTATGACAGTAACTCTGACTGTATGGTCTGTGACTGAATAGTTGTACCTCGTGTAGCACACGATTTTGAAACAAACAAGAAAAAAAGAAGAAAAAAAGGAGAACAAACCCCACCCCGGAAATGATTTCAGTGGACTGACTCACTGATGTTAAAGGATGACAGCAAAACAGAAGCACAAACAAAACTAAATAAACTCTGACCTGAATTCTTGTGATAAGTTGAGGTAACCCTGACAAGATAACCAGAATATCACACAAAAACTAAAATTATAAAAATGTACTTTAAGCCAAGAATAATTACTATAATGTTAAATGTTGTGTTATGTTTTATGTCCCATTAAAAAAACTAACCTTAAATGAATAGTTAGTGGCTATCAGTGGTTAAATTTCATGCAAACATATAAAGGTATACATTTATTTATATATATAAAAGTGATTGTTGTAGTAGTTTTCCGATCAAGGCTTTGATTTACACTGACTTCACATGTATAACTGGGAAACTGCTACAAGTCAGCAGTTTTATGGACTCCTATGATATTCAAACCATTTTGGAGGAGCACAAAAAACAACTTCTGTAACTAATTCTCTCTTACAAGTGTTTTGTGCGACCAGTTTGTTATAGCAAATGAAAACATAAATGTAAAGCAATTGTTTTCAATTCAATTCATTTTCAGTTTATTATCTTATTTCAACAACTGGCACTGACCAATGTGCTGTACAATACAACATTACAAATATAACCATCAAACACATTCCAGCAAGCACAAAGTCACTGATGAAAAAACAGAAACAGTAAAATGTCACACACTCTAAAAAATGCTGGGTTCATTCTGTCATTTTATTGGGTTATTTGAAATATTTCTAACCCCCTCACAGACCTACTCTGCGCTGGGTCAATGAGTACGTTTACATGGACAACAATATTCCGATTTTAACGCGATTAAGTCAATACTCTGATTAAGAAGCAACCATGTAAACTGATATTTTTGATTAATTTAATCCGACTAAAGTCATAATCTGAGTAAACACAAATCGAATTAAGACAGGTGGAGTATTCCTATTTTAGTCGTATTATGGAAGACATGTACACACTTTAATCACCCTATTCCCCTTGTGTAGGACTTTCCGCCACATTTTGTGACAGGATACACACTAATGCTGCGTTCCAGGCAGGTTTTTGAGCTCGTAAATCACGTCTTCAAACCACGACTCAGGACTTTGTAGCGTTCCAGGCAAGTCACGCCAAGCATTTATTATTTTTATAGTATTAATAATTTGATTGCAACTTTATATTGTCCTAAACTCAATTTTTCCACCGTGTGCCACTTGCATAAACACCACACCCTTAGAGGCTTTATTGTTGTTTCTCGTGCTATGTCACGTCAGAACTCGGAACTGGGAGTAAGTATGTCGATCTAGTACGAGTTCACGGGTTTGACTGCCGTTCCAGTGCACTTTCACGGGTAGAAGTTTGGAAAAACACGGGTAACGGGTTGTCTGGAACGCGGCATAACGCTCTCAGTTGGTTGCACATGCATATGCTTAGGTTTCATTTTTATTTATTTATGGGCCTAATCAATGCTCATTGCTGATAAATAGTTTGTCTGTTATCATAATTTATAGTTTTATGGTAACGTATTTAACATTCAACCCGTTCTTTTTCATTAGTATTATTTGTTAGTATTTATTTTAATTTTGTGAACGGGATTTCCGCTATTGGAATGTCTTAGTTTGCTTTTCACTTTTACTTTTGAATTCATGATCTTGGTTTTGCTTACATATATAAGGCTACACCTATCAATTTTAAGATTAAACAAATTCTTAAAAGATGGATTTGTTATTTTTAATTAAACAGCATAACAAAAATAAAATAAAACTAGCTTATATAGCATTTATTAACAAAAACTAATAAGACGAGGCATGGACTCCATCACATGCTGTGTTATATGCCGACTAAACAATTTATTACAGGGCGCGCAAACACTGAGCAATCAAAATAATTAATTAAAAAAATAAAATAAAATAAAGCCTCCAAAGCGTAATGTGAGGTAAACGGCAAAGATAACAGGGTTTTCAAAATGAAAACAAACAAAAAAAGTAAAACTAAACTGGCTTTCGGTGACTGTGCTTGTGAGTGTTTTTTTTTTTTTTTTTCTCCTAAAAACTGTCGACTGGCTCTGAAACGCGCGCTGTATGGAGCAGACCCTTTGGAGCAGCACAGCATGCACTCGCACAAATGCGACCACGGCAAATTTTAACTCACACATTCTAAAAAATGTGTTGCATATGTCCAGAGCCACTTCAAGCTTTTGTAAAATTAAAACCGAAACATCCAAAAGTAACGAAGATGAACTGATAGCGTCGCATGTGGACGTAATGATGTGTGTCATTAATCGATCTATGCACTATAACATGTAAAACGGGAACATGAAAGGAATATTCTAAAAGCAACTCATGTAAACAGCTTAATCATATTATTGTCTTATTCAGAATAAGGTCATTAATTAGATTACTGGTGTCCATGTAAACGTAGTCAATGTAACTCAATGTTGGATAGTCTGTGCCAACCTGGTCAAACTAGATACATTTGTCAGCGGCCATTTTGTGTTCTGTCCTGAGACTCGCCGGCGCCATCGTCTGAAAACTGGCTGAAACACGACACTGCGCTTTACTGACTATATTAAAAGTGCTATTATTGATCTATTGCGCCATTGTTTAACAGACAAGGTAAAGCTGTTTTTGATGTAGCCTAACTTTTCAAACATGCATATAAGATAAGTCATGAAAATAAGTCATTTAATAAGCTGGAACAGCCTACCGATAGCAGTTTTCTTCCCACAGATATCCATCGGCTGCTTGTGTCAAGTCCTAAAAGCTCATACTAAATGTTTTTGGAGATTTTATGATTCTGATAGACTGACTTGACAATGAATAAAAAAATATATAGGCTATAAAACATACTTTAGAGTGCAT
Organism: Garra rufa; assembly: GCF_049309525.1. NCBI lineage: Eukaryota > Metazoa > Chordata > Actinopteri > Cypriniformes > Cyprinidae > Garra > Garra rufa. The sequence goes on from NC_133361.1 coordinate 27,997,908, forward strand.
TTTTATTATTTAAAAACCTTCAGTAGGTTGACTGACCCAGCACTATGTCAAGAAAACAACCCAGCAAATAGGTTAATGTAGCTATAAAACCCAGCAAGCTGGGTTGAAATAACCCAGCATGTATTTTGTCCAATATTTACCCAATGCTGGGTTGCCAAATAACCCAGAAATGGTTGTTTTTGACCCAGCATTTTTATGAAAGTGTGTATAAAGGTGCTAAACCGTTTAGTGAAAATCAATTCTATTCAATTCTAAATCAACAGGTACCCGAAGTAAGGACCGTACAACAGCGATTAATGCTTAACATTTTTAACCATCTGAAGGTGGTTTAGGGATTAATCATCTCATCCAGAGAGATAGAGTCAAATCTCATGGAAATAACAGGGGCATAGAAGCATCTTTTATATATGCTGAATGAAATGTATGTATTAACTACAATGCTGAACAAATTAAAAAATGTGAGACTATAAATCATTCAGAGTGCAAAAGTATGTATTCAAATCTAAAAACCCCACCCACCTATACATGTGAAATGAATAGGAGTTTATGACTGTAGATATTACTGCAAAAATGACTGCGTAAAATTGAGAACTGTTGCACAGCAGGTCTCTGCATTAAAAACTTTCAGCCATCCGCTGACTACAGATGCAAAGTGAGACGCCATTTTTATTTATTTTATACCATAAAAACAAAGGATAAACTTGCAGTCTTGGCAGTCTTTCATCAGCTGAACAATTGATATGTTTTTTAAAGTTTTATTTAGCATAACAGCGGTTTATGTTGGCATGCTGCCCACAAGACAATCGGCGCCGATGAACAATTGGTATGTTGATAAAAAATAGTACAATCCATTAAATGCACTGTACAGTCCCTCACAGCCTCATTTTCATTTCAGTCATAACTGAAAAACTATGCTGAATAATACACTAACTGTTATTTTCTGTTACTTTCATAACATGATTTTGACCTGACGTTTTTACACTTATACTGTTCTGGGTAGAAAATGACCCCCAACAGCCTAGCAGTTTGGACGGAGTAAATAAGGTCTAAAAACACAACATTAAACTGTTACTAGGAGAGTTAAATGACCGTCATCACTGCAACCAGCAACTGGAAGAAAACAAGAACAGTCCAGAATGTGGGACGACCTGTGGAAGAGAAACAGTGTTAATGTTGGTACAAACTGAAACAACACTCAGTGTGATCAATGCTAAATCCCTGTCTACAAATGTGCTATTAAAAATACAGGCTCCAAAAGGGAAGGTTTCCCAGTGATGCTATAAAAAACTATTCTTGGAACTCTTCATCATTCATAAAATAACGGTTTTTGAAAACATTTAAAAAATGTAAAGAACCTTTTGTGGAATGGAAAGACTCCATGGATGTTAGAGGTTCTTTGTGGAACCGCAGATGCCAAAATAGCCTTTACTTTTAAAAAATGTACAAAAGATTGACTCTGGTTTTACACAAAGAAATCAAACACAATGTACAAAATAAGACACAGCTAATCCAACATCCATACAAAATTATCATAAATTATAATAAATAAGAATTCAAGTCATCAAATGTCCTCAAATAATGTGCACACATTAACGAGAGCAAAACAGCTAAGCTAAACAAATATGAAATGCAATACAAAATGTCTTAATTGTCATTAATTAAATCGTATTTTAATATAAACAAGATAATATTTCCTGCATTTTCTCATTTTACAAAGATCAGACAGACAAATAATATGCAGATATTTTATTTTATTTTATAACCTGTTGAATTGAGGATGAACACTTTGCTGTCTTTTCCCAGAGAGTTTGCAGCGGTGCACATGTATTTTCCTGGACTGAGTTTGGAGGACAGGAGCACTGGCGAGCTGCTCTTCTCTTTTAGTTGCTCTGAGTGCCATGTGTATGTAGGGGCTGGGTTTGCCTTCACTGTACAGTCTAGCGTAACTGTATCATCTTTAATGATGGTCTCTGTTGAATTGGAGTGTTTTGGTTTATCTGAGGAGGACAGAGATGCATTTCTCAACATGTTGAGCAGCTGTTATTAACAGATACAGGTACTGAAAACTTTTTATCTGTGTTAATGCAATTCATATGTAACATTTCATCAAAATATCTGTTAATGTGCATATCTCTGTGTGTGATGAAATATGATCCTTCACACTAAGGTCCTTTAGAAAAAAATAAATAAATTAAAAGGCAAATATGGCAATAATAAACTTACAGTATACTTTAGCACTGAGAGGTTGTGATGTGACTGTAGGAGGAGGTTGAGGTCCTTCTGCTCCCAGATCCAGCTCTGCTTCACACCTGTATTGAGCTCCATCATCAGCTCTGTTTGGACGGATCAGGAGTGTAGCCATTTCATTCACTGGAGTCTTGATGGTGTCAGTGAAAGTGGTTTGATCCAGCAGAGTTTGTCCTTTGTACCATTTGACAGTGAGATACTGAACAGGAGCCACATCTTGAACGTCACACTGGAGCTGATACTGGTTTCCCTCCATCATTGGTCCGCTGTGTTTTACAATACTGATGGACACACTGTCTGGAGTCTCTGTGGAGGAAGATTCACACACTCTGAAATCTGCAGTGATGAATGTACATTTATTATTAGATATTATTGAGAATGAAAAGTAAAAAAGATCAATAACAGGGAAACTCACTGTAAACGGTTACTGGGAGCTTTTCTTCACATGGTTTAGCTTGGCTTTTGTCATAGTTAATGTAGCAGAATGGCTCTATGTCCCATTCTGTCAGATCTGACACACTCCATGTGATCACACTGGCACTGGTCTTGTCCACTCCTCCCTCACTGGCTTCCCATCCCATCCCATAATGCTGGACAGTAGCGGTACAGTTAACTTCAACAGAACCACCGTACTCCACAACAACACTCTTCTGGCTGAGCTGAACAGGACATTCAGCTTGTGTACCTGTTGAACACATTGAGTATGGTTTGATTAAAAAAATGGTGAAGATAAAGCACAGACTAGCAGCACTGAAGTATAATCAGATTACAAGCAGACACAGAAATAACACAGAAATAACCTACCACGAGTCCTTAAGACTTGCAAACTGACCACAGGTCTACATGCATCTATATTTTTGTATTTTATAGTTGAGCTAATGACATTATGTTTTTGGCTGCTGCCCATCTTTTGTCATAATCTTGATATGTCGTAAAAAAAAAAAAAACTGATAAACTGATAAATGGCAAGTGGCAAGACAACATTTGGAGTTAGTCCAGTGAAGTTAGCACTTCAAACACTGGTTTTAAGAAAAAACAAAGTTTATAATCTCAAAGAAAGTAAGAGCTAAAACATTTCTAGACTCATTGCATATAAAGAATGATAGTGCTTCAGCATACAAACCTGTGAGACTCACAAGCTGTGAAACTGCAGAGAGATAAACAAATCCAAAGAATCGTTGAAGCATATTGAATCTGCTCAGGGAAAAGAACTGAGCAGGAATTATTGCAAAGAAGACTCAATTTTATGACAGTAACTCGGACTGTACAATCTCTGACTGAATAGCTGTACTTCGAGCACACCATAATGGAACAAAAAAAAAAGGACAGACCCCACCCATAAAATATTTTTAGAGGCCATTTCAGTGGACTGACTCCAAGAGCTGTTCCTGGTAATGGACAGGCGCAGAAATGAAACTAAATGAACTCTAGTAACAATCTAAATCCTTGTAATGAGTTGAGTTGTGGTTACTCTAACCAGATAAACAGAACATCTGTAAACGAGACTTGACATGTAAAACAACAAAAAGAAATCTGAAGTTTCTTTAAAACATTTTCCAAAGGATCCTTGTTCCAAAACAAAAAGGCTCAGTTTCATTGCATGCACTGCCCTCTTGTGGGGAATTGCAGGACACAACAGAACAAAACCAGAAACCTGACTGACGGAGCAGACTGTGACCTGGGATCCGGTGAACTGGACTGCATGTATTGAATACCCAATTAAAAAAAAGAGCAGCATACTGGTTAGATATGTTTTGAAGCATGGTACCTAGTTTAAACTGGTCATTAGTTGGTCATGAGCTGGTTTAAGTTGGTCCTAAACTGGTTATAAGCTGGTCCTGACAGGAGCTACACTCGATGCCATAGAAGAACCATTTTTGGTTCCACAAAGAACCATTCAGTCAAAGGTCCTTCAAAAACCAACCTTTTCTTACCTTTTCATAATCTAAAGAACCTTCTTTTGCCACAAATAACCTTTTGTGGAACGGATGTTAAAGGCTCTTTATGGAACCATTTAGACAAAAAAGCGAGTATTTTTAAGAGTGTAGTTGCTCAGAACCAGCTCATGACCAACTAAGGACCAGCTTAAAACAAGCTACCAAGCTGGTTCTTTCAACAGGGTATACAGTTATGTTTTACATTGCATTCTGACCATTGTTTGGTGGCAGACATGAAAATAGTGACACCATGTGTTTGCAAAGTCCACATGGATCCATTTTCCAACCCAATTTTCAACAGAGACACCAATACAACAACAACACTTTCAAAACAGCATTTGGTCGATGCACCATTTTCTGTAAGTTCTGCTTCTGATTTATTTGTACTTCCATCATTGCTATTGAGTGGCTGACTGTCATTTCAATGGCCTTGTTTGTAATTTTAGTGATGCCACTTTTGTTCTGTGTTGCACACTGTATGGTAGGTAAACAATGAAAACAGCTTGGGGCTGGAAAATAATCATTAATATAGCAAACGTTAGGATAAAGGATTGAAATGATTAAACGAATCATTAGCCAAATGAAACATGCATCATTTCAATGGTTAAATGTTGAAAGATTCACAACACTTGATATTCAAAATCCATGTTTGTGTATAAATCTTAAATTGTACAGAGACTGCTTGTCCTCAGCTTGACTGATAGTGAATAGTGTCACTGAATCATTTACTGTAGTGTCTCAGTGACATGGCAGTGAAATGAAAAACGGCACACACATGTACATAAATAAAAAATTGCTAAGTAGAATGAAGATCCATTTTATTCTACAATGTTTTGGAGTTATTTTTAATGGTGTTTGATTGGAAACACCATAAACAATTTCTAATATTAAGTAATATTAAGACTAATAAGAGAATTTCAGTCGAAAGTGAAACTCTCTACGTCTTACTTTAAAGGGAGCAATGGAAGAAAACATAATTTCCTCTTTATCTTTAAAAATGCTGTTATGACAAGAATCTCTCATTTATTGCTGTTAATTGAACTGCTGTTATATGTTGCCATCCAGGCACACAAGGGATAGCCACATTGCTTCTGTTAGATCTGTTAGATCAAGTCTCCACATCAGAAATTTCAGATCTGACCTCAGATCTTGCCAGAGATATCAGTTTTGTCTTTTATCCAAAACCCAGCCAGCAAGTATTGTCTGATATCAAAAACCTGCCAACAGCAAGTCAGGTCTGCACCAGCACAAATCCAAGAAAATGGAAAATGGTTATAAATGGTTAAATGATTATTATAAATTATTATATAATTCAGTTTAATAATAAAATGATTATGTAATGATTATAAATGAATATAGAAAAAAGGAAAATGTGTTAAAATTATGTTCACACTGTTAATGAATTGCTATAAAAATGACATGATGAAAATGTGTGTTATATAATCACAATTTTTTTTTTATTCTGTATTTTTGGCCATTTTGTTAAAGTGTTAACTGCATGTTCAATTTCTTTCTTTCTTTTTTTTTTCTAAAAATTAAAAATTAAAATTATTCTAATTGCACAACATGCCTGGTTAAAACTTTTGGTTTCCAGCTGCTGGAAACAACAACAACATAAGAAAAATAGCTAAAAAGCTAGCTATAGTCTTAGCTGGTTTAGGCTGGAAGTACAGTAGCTGGTTTCCTCACCTGCCTAAGATGGTCAAGCTGATCTCCCAGCCTTTAAGCGGTCAAACCCCCTCTAAAACCAGCCTGCAAACAAACTTAGGTTGGTTTTAGCTAAAACCTAAAAATACTGATTGGGGAACGTTCTGTATAGGCTCCCTTTAGATTGTCACAAAAATGCAATGTTTTGGGAAGTTTAGTTTTTGTTTTTTAAAATAACATCTTAAAATAATTATTAGGAAACGTTCTTTATGGGTTGCCTTTAAAGGATTAGCTGACTTCCAGAATAAACATTTCCTGATCATTTACTTACCCCCATCATCCAAGAAGTCTTTCTTTCTTCAGTCGAAAAGAAATTAAGGTTTTGGAAGAAAACATCCAAAAATTTTTTTTCCAAATAGTAGACTTCAAATGTGCCCAATGAGTTGAAGGTACAAACTGCAGTTTCAATGCTTCAAAGGGGTCTTCACGATCCCAAACGAGAAATAAGGGTCTTATCTAGTGAATGATTGGTCATTTTCTAAAAATAAAACCCAAAATTTAACCACAAATGCTCATCTTGCACTAGCTTGACCTCACATATTACGTATTTACACAAGTAACACAGACCCAGTATTTACAAAGTGAACGTGCAAACACCTTTTACAAAAAAAGGTTAAAATGACATTGGGCGATATTGAAGTTGGAAGAGGAAATTAGATTTTTTCACCCTACCCTACCTTTTTGAACTGAAGTACACAGACTAAGAACTAACCATGCATGACTTTTCCAATGTGGCTATACAATGCATGAAGATGCGCATCGTAGAGCTAGTGCAAGACGAGCATTTGTGGTTTAAAATATATAAATTTTAATTTTTTTTGGAAAAAAAATATTATCATTTCATTAGATAAGACACTTATTCCTCAGCTAGGATCGTGTAGAGCCCTTTGAAGCTGCACTGAAACTGCCTTTTGGACCTTCAACCCGGTGGCCACCATTGGACTCCACTATATATGGAGATAAATCCTGTAATGTTTTCCTCAGAAACCTTCATTTCTTTTCGACTGAAGAAAAAAAAAGACATGAACATCTTAGATGACATATGGGTCAGTAAATTCTGGAAATATTCTTCTTTATCAAGTGAAACGGGCCAAACTTGCCTCCTACTACGTCGAAGGCTTAATACATGAATATTAATTACGCAATGCTGACGTTGCTTGGTAACATTGCAAGAGCGTCCTCTCAGGCAACCAAATTAATATTCATAATCCAAGCCTTCGCCATACTAGGATATGTAAACTCACCAGTGGGATTCACACAGACACTTCACACACACCTCCCGTCTCCCATGTTTACGTCAAATCCTTCCCAGCAGCAGCGGATGTTATTGGAAAAGTGGGGCTACAAACGTCAACGTATGAGCTAGAAACCATTGAAAAGTTCCCAGACCTGACATTTCCATTAACGCGGTGGACACACAAGGTAACGGCGTGTTGCCTGAATGACTATTGCTCTGTGGTTTTGTCCGCTGGTAGCGTAGCTGCAAACGCCAGGCCTGTGTTCGCATCGTTTATAAGTATGACTCGCCAAGGGATTTTAATCGCTAACGGTGTTTATGGCTCTGTGGAAGTTGTTACGTTTCGTTTGTATATTATGCTTGGCTTTTTAACAGATAGCGTTCGCTATGTTAATATTACTAAATGATAGTGATACATGTTAGCTAGCCAGGCTTGTTGCTGATTCCACTGCGATGAATGAGGATTGCATGACTGCAACAGAGCTAGACATAGTCATGTGCTATATTTGGGGTTAGTGTAGAGGCCAGGGCTTATTTTAGCCAGAATAACGATAGTGTTTCCTGTTTATGATGAGGCTAGTAACTAATGATACAAATTTGCATGATTTGCACTATGTAATAGGGAAAGTTAAGTAATAGGGAAGGTTAGGACAGTCTTATGTAATCAATGCTAGCGGCGATGAAACAAGTTGGATAACCGCTGATCTCTGTTTGAGCGCATCATCTACTCCAGAAGGCACTAGAACAACCCAGGGTTTCTGTGGGACTTTCAAAGTCTTCATTCGTCTTTATACAAATTAAGGCCTAAATGGTCAGAAATCAGAGCAGATTAAGTCTTACGTTCATAAATAATTACAAAATTAATCTAATTCAGTGTTTATGTTTTCCAATAGAAATATCTAAACATCCTTAAATCAAGATACATTTATGATACATGTTTTTAAAATGTGATCCTTGGAGCACAAAACCAGTTATTAGGGTCAATGTTTTGATAATGATGAATAAATAAACTTTCCATTGATCTATGGTTTGTTAGGATAGGACAATATTTGACCGAGATACAACTATTTGAAAATCTGGGCGCAGAAAATTTAAAATATAGAAAAAGAGAAAATCACCATTAAAGTTGTCCAAATTAAGTTCTTGGCATAGCATATACTAATCAAAAATTAAGTTTTGATATATTTACGGTAGGAAATTTACTAAATATCTTCATGGAACATGATCTTTACTTAATATCCTAATGATTTTTGGAGTAAAAGAAAAATGGATGGTTTTGACCTATACATTGTATTTTTGGCTATTGCTACAAATATACTTGTGCTACTTAAGACTGGTTTTGTGGTCCAGAGTCACAAATGAGAACAAATATCTGTCAATGGGGTATGAAAACTTGTTTTCCCTTTGAATTAAGTTGACTTTTCTGAGACTACTGGCAAATGTTCTTTTTAAGCATAAACTTGCTTCATTTAGATCAGTTTCTCCAAAGACGAAACTTATTTCGTAATTTTGCTTCTCAGACATCAAAAACATAACTTTTTTGCAGTTGTAACTAAGTATAGTGAAAAATGTAAAATTAATTAAAATGTAGTTGAGATCTGTTGTAAGTTTTATTTTCAAACTTTGAAGCATTGCTAATACAAGACGTTTAGAAATCATATTGATGTACTGTGTTTCAATGAATTTATTCCTTAAATTTTCTTGGTCTTAAAGGGATAGTTCACCCAAAAATGAAAATGTCTATGCAGGGTCAGAAAGCTCTCAGATTTCATCAAAAGTATATTCATTTGTTTCAAAGATAAACGAAGGAAATGTGGGTTTGGAACATTTAATGACAGAATTTCATTTTTGGGTGAACTATCCCTTTAAGATGGCTTAAATTTACTTTGAATTAAGTTGATATTTCTAAAACTATAGGCAAATATTTTTTTCTTTTTAAGCATAAACTTACTTTATTTTCGATCAATTTCTCATAAGACAAAACTTATTTTGTCTTATTTCGCTTCTCAGACAATCAAAAACATTTTTTTTTTGCAGTGAGTATAGTAAAAAATGTGAAATTAATTCAAATGTAATGGAGATTAAACTGTGATGCATTGCTAATACAAGACATTTACATTTAGAAATCATATTGATGTATTGTGTTTCATTCGATTTATTCCTTAAATTTTCTTGGTCTTAAAAGGATAGTTCACCCAAAAATGAAAGCGTTGCTGTCTGATTTTTATCAAAAATATCTTAATTTGTGTTGTGAAGATGACTGAAGGTCTTATGGGTTTGGAACAACATGAGGGTGAGTGTGACAGAATTTTCATTTTTAGGTGAACTATTCCTTTAAAGGAACACTCCACTTTTTTTGGAAATAGGCTCATTCTCCAACTCCTCCCGAGTTAATAAGTTGAGTTTTACCGTTTTGAAATCCATTCAGCCGTTCTCCTGTTCTGGCGATATCACTTTTAGCATAGCTTAGCAAAGATCATTGAATCCTATTAGACCAATAGCATCGTGTTCAAAAATGATCAAAGAGTTTCCATATTTGTTGTATTTAAAACTGTAGTTATATCGTGTACTAAGACCGGTGGAAATGCAAAGCTGCATTCCGGCGTAATAGTCAAGGAAGTTTGCTGCCGTAATATGGCCGAAGCAGGCGGAGTATTATCAGAAATGAGTTCCCAGCTAGTTTAGTATTTGCACATGTGCTGCGTGGTATTACTGCTCCTGCTTCAGCCTTATTACGGCAGCAAACTTCCTTGACGATTACGCCGGAATGGGAGTGTAGTTCCTAATCTTATCAGCCTAGAAAATTGAAGCTTTGCATTTCCACCGATCTTAGTACACGATATAACTACAGAAGAGTCAAGTTTTAAATACAACAAATATGGAAACTTGTTGGTAATTTTTGAATGCGATGCTATTGGTCTAATAGGATTCAATGATCTATGCTAAGCTATGCTAAATGTGATATCGCCAGAACAGGAGAACGGCTGAATGGATTTCAAAACGGTAAAACCCAACTTATTAACTCGGGGGGAGTTGGAGAATGAGCCTATTTCCAAAAAAAGTGGAGTGTTCCTTTAAAATGGCTTTAATTTACCTACATAAAACCTGCAGAAACCTTGACACACCAACTCATGTGCTGGTTGGTCTTTTAGACACATTAAAAATAGTCAAACACTAACCTAGCATGCGTCTAAACACATTGCAGTTATACGACTTCTAATTATCATCAGCTTTTGTGTAAATATATACGGTTTAGCTGCAGTACAAGAACAGTATCACTGTTGGCCTATAACTGGCGCTGTTCTTATGCTTAATATGAAGTAATACTGTATAAGCTGGTGTTCAGTCAGTAGATAAAATATTTAGGTACATGCAATGTTAATGTTTGTAATATCTTCTGGTTTGTATCTGAAATTGAAGTTGAAATGCCCTAATGATTTGAGAGTAATGTCATTAGATATGTTGACATAATTTGTGGTTATGGTGAAGCATTCTGTGTTATTCATTTCCATTATCCCAAGTAATACAGGATGTGAACTAGGCAACACATTACTCTCATAAACCACCAGGCGTTCGCACAACATTTATGCTCCACATATAGTAGACACATGTGTTTGTTTTTGCATTTCCTGCTTCATCCCTATTGGCTGGTGGTAATCATCCCAAGAAAATATCAAATTATTTGATAATGTTTTGTTGTATCACCTGCTAAGACATGAAAGGTGACATACCTTTGATGATACAATATTGACATATTGTAATGTCTCTAGATTTGGCTTTCAAATGAGGTGCTTTTTTCACCATGATCTTGTTTAGCATTTGCATATATTTTCCTTTTTTTTTTTTTTCCTCCCACGAAATGACATATTTCACATGAAGGATGCAGTGTTTGACCTCTAGTTAGTCTAGTCTTGACCTACATGTCAGAGTTTCCAAGAACACACTGCCATTGTGTTTGTATTGTAAATGTTATTACTTTAACTTCTCAAAGGCCCAGATTGTCTATTTAAACCCAAGGTGCTGAAGATCACACTTATTACATAACATTGCTTTGTATCCTAGATACGTATTTTATTTGTCTGTTTTTGTTTTATCTGTAGATTTCTTAGCTGTTTGGTACAAGAAGATTCTTGTCTAACTAGCTAGTCTTTAACCTATGCACTTCACCATTCAGGCACGTATATTATGAGGATTATGCATTATATATATATGTGTTCAAAAGTTTGAAATTGGTAAGATTTTTACAATTTTTTGCAATTTTTTTTTTACAATTTAATATTTGTCTGTTTTGCTCACCAGGGCTGCATTTATTTAATCAAAAATACAGTAAACTGTACTATTTTGAAATGATTTAAATAGCTGTTTGCTATTGTAATATATTTTAAAATGTTTATTCCTGTGAGTTTTTAGCATCCTACTCTAGTCTTCAGGGTCACATGCCCTTCAGAAATGATTCTAATATGCTGATTTTCTGCTCACAAAACATTTATTATTATTATCAGTGTTAAAAATGTTCATAATATTTCTGTTGATTTGTTTTCAGGATACTTTGATGAATAGAAAGATCAAAAAATGCACAAGGCTGCAATTATTTATTAAAAAAATACAGAAAAACAGTAATATTGTCAAATTCTAAAGTTTTCTATGTGAAAATCATTCTAATATGCTGATTTATGATCAATTTTAAAAACAGTTCTGCTGCTTAACTTTTTATTGGAAACTGTGATATAGGGCTGTGCAATTAATCAAAATTCGGTTTCGATTTCGATTTCTGCTTCAAACGATCATGAAAATGCAGTAATCGAGATGAAACGATTATTCTGCCCTTTTACCAGTGGTGTGCTTTCGCTCCTCCATAAAAGCCAATTTTCACATTCAAATCAGCTAAATCATGTAAGGTGGCTTTCATAAAATGGGACGTGATTGATTTATTAATGTTTCTTTGATGTTGTGTTTTTAATAGCACGTAAGAAAATTTGCGCTGTCCTTTGTTAATGCGCTCAGAGACGGAGCGGAACACGGACATGAAAGTTATCTTTTAGCTCAAGGTGCGCACCTAAACGGTCAAATACACGCAAAAATATTTCAAAATGAGGGGCTTGGTGATTATTCATGTAAACTCTTGTCAGTTATGTCTTAAATGAACATACAGGCTGTATCCGAAATCGCCCACTATACCCTATTCACTATTCCCTACATTAGTCCACTCGTACAGTTCTCTTGAAGGAGTGAATGAAAACGAGTGAGTGAATTCGGACACTAAGTGCACCGGAAGGACTGCAGCTTTTGCATAGTATTGCTTACTGTTTAACAATCATTTAAAACGGACAGTTCGAGTAGTAAGATTAAAGGATTTATCTTGAACTATGTCAAGGAGTTTATGTATAAACCTTGGTTAAACAATTTAATAATCAATTTACAACAAATTTGTACCTGTGTTGTACGCTGCATTACGCAGTGGACGAGCGCGTTGTAAAATGAACAGATGGATGATTCAGCTGCGGGCGCCATCGTCTGGAGAGACGCGGGAATTCAGTCGGCGCGCGACTCTCACAGTGCATTATGGGTTATCTCTAGCTGTTGAGCGTACATCGGTTGTGCACTCGTTTTTGCGGTGCATTGTGGGATTGAATGAGTGCACTCGAGAACGTCCACTATGGTTTCGAACACCACTTAAAATGGCTGTCCCCTCAAATAGTGCACTATTTGAGGGTATAGGGGACGATTTCGGATACAGCCAAACAGTTGAGAATGAAAATCCGTGCGTAACAGTATAATGGGTCCGTGTGGTTAAAGCGGCAACACATAATATTCCTTCTGTCGTCTCTGTGCCTAATATGAATAAAACGTAAAAAATACGTTTTATACAAGAAACATCACTCACTGCTCTTGAATGAAGGACGTTTTTAGTTTTAATAAGAAACAAAGCATTTTTAACTATTAGAGTGAAGACATTGTTTTATTTTACATTCAAATTCAATTTCTGTAGTATTGTTAGACTACTTTAGACTTGCATAAAAGTATTCAGTATTTTTAAAGCACTGTTTGTTTTATTTGTATCTTTTTCTAGCTGTATTGCTATCTTTAAATTAATCACTGTGTAAAGTTTTGGAGCCTGTCATAATCGTTTAAATAATCGTGATTACAATATTGACCAAAAATAATCGTGATTATGATTTTTGGCAAAATCGAGCAGCCCTACTGTGATACTATTTTGAGGATTCTTTAATGAATAAAAAGTTAAAAACAACAGCATCTATTTAAAATAGAAATCTTTCTGTAACAGTATAAAGTACCATTTAAAAGTTTGGGGTCAGTAAATTTGTATTCTTTCTTTTTTGAAAGAAATAAATACTTTTATTCAGCAAGGATGTGTTAAATTGATAAAGTGATAGCAAAGAATTATATTGTTAGAAAATATGTCTATTTTGAATGAATGCTATTC
>NC_133361.1:28011980-28078673 GCF_049309525.1 Garra rufa
AGTAATAAATCAGCATATTAGATTTTTTTTCTGAAGGATCATGTGACACTAAAGACTGGAGTAATGGCTGATTAAAATTCAGCTTTGCGTCACATAAATAAATAATATTTTAAAATATATTCAAAGAGAAATCCACTATTTTAAACTTTAATAATATTTCACAGTATTACTGTTTTTTTTTCTTGTAGTTTAAATCAAGTAAATGCAACCTTGATGAGCATAAGAGACTTTTTTTAAAAACATTACAAATCTTACTGATCCACAACTTGTCACTTTTGATCAATTTAAAGTGTCCTTGCTAAATAATAACACTTTTTGAATGCTTTATCATGTAGTATATTGATGCAGTGTGTACATCTGACCCAAAGGCAGTCTGGCAGAGCAGTGTTTTATCTGATAAACTGTAGTATTAGGATACAGCTCTATATCAGTGAGCCAAGTGGCTTGACCGACTGACCCTAAAGTGCAAAGAAAATCTGTGTTCATAAAAGCAGATAATTCATTCTTATGGCCATGTTGTTTTTTATTTGCGGGCTCGGGGGAACAAAGAGGCAGTGAGCCTCTGAAAATCGATGGTAATTGGATGTGCTTGAAACGCTTCAGCAACAGTAGTCAGGGATGACACTATCATATTACACTGTGTGAGTAATGAACCATGCTGCCTGTTTGTGTTCACCTCAGAAACGCAGCTTGAACATCAGCACAGTGTGAGGAGAGCTTCCCCCTCTGGCCTCCTTCCAGGGAATCAACATGTCCAGTGACCCCCCTCCTCCTTACCCAGGGGGCCCCAGTGCCCCACTTCTCGTGGAGAAAAATGGACAACCTCCAGTTCCTGGTAAGTTCCTAGATATTTTTCTCATCTCTATAGACACAAAATGAAGTCTTAGTTTTTAAACTCTCACAATATGTAACTGCAGTGGTTTGAAGAAATGTTCTGCACCCTTATTAGCTGCCAATTAGTGCAGAATTGCAAAATGTCATTCCATAAAACCATGGAAACTTGAATGAAAACACTTTGCTCACACCCTTTCAAGAGGTCACTAGAATTTACATATACAGTGGATATAAAAAGTCTACACACCCCTGTTAAAATGCGAGGTTTCTGTGTTGTAAAAAAAATCAAACCACAATAAATCATTTCAGAACTTTTTCCACCTTTAATGAAAATTATAACCTGTACAATTTCATAAAAAACAAACTCACATTCTTTAGGTGTGGGGAACTAAAAATAAAAAAAACTGAAATAATGTGGTTGCGTAAGTGTGTACACCTTTAAACTAATACTTTGTTGATGCACCTTTTGATTTTATTACAGCACTCAGTCTTTTTGGGTATGAGTCTATCAGCATGGCACATCTTGACTTGGCAATATTTGCCCACTCTTCTTTGCAAAAACGCTGCAAATCTGTCAGATTGCGAGGGCATCTCCTGTGCACAGCCCTCTTCAGAGGTCTGGGCTCTGGCTGGGCCATTCCAAAACTTGAATTTTCTTCTGGTGAAGCCATTCCTTTGTTGATTTGGATGTGTGCTTTGGATCGTTATCGTGTTGAAAAATGCAGAAGCCTGAAGGTTTTCTTCCAGTATTGACTGGTATTTAGCACTGTTCATAATTCCCTCCACCTTGACTAAGGCCCCAGCTCCAGCTGAAGAAAAGCAACCCCAAAGCATGATGCTGCCACCACCATGCTTCACTGTGGGTATGGTGTTTCTTTGGTGATGTGCAGTGTTGTTTTTGCGCCAAACATACCTTTTAAAATTACGACCAAAAAGTTCAACCTTGGTTTCATCAGACCATAACACCTTGTCCCACATGCTCTTGGGAGATTTCAAATGTGTTTTTGCAAAATTTAACCGGGCCTGGATGTTTTTCTTTGTAAGAAAAGGCTTCCGTCTTGCCACCCTACCCCATAGCCCAGACATATGAAGAATACGGGAGATTGTTGTCACATGTACTGCACAGCCAGTACTTGCCAGAAATTCCTGCAGCTCTTTTAATGTTGCTGTAGGCCTCTTGGAAGCCTCCCTGACCAGTTTTCTTTTCGTCTTTTCATCAATTTTGGAGGGACGTCCAGTTCTTGGTAATGTCACTGTTGCGCCATATTTTTTCCACTTGATGATGACGGTCTTCACTGTGTTCCATGATATATTCAAAAATTCTTTTGTACCCTTCTCCTGACTGATACCTTCTAACAATGAGATCCCTCTGATGCTTTGGAAGCTCTCTGCGGACCATGGCTTTTGCTGTAAGCTGCAACTAAGAAAATGCCAGGAAAAGCCTCCTAGAACAGCTGAACTTTATTCTGGGTTAATCAAAGGTGCTTTAAATCATGACAGGTGTTCACTGACTCCTATTTAAAATGAGTTTCAGTGTGATTGCTTAATTTGAACACAGCCATATTCCCAGTTAAAAGAGGGTGCAACCATATTATTTTAGTTTTTTTATTTTTAGTTTCCCACACCTAAAATATGTGAGTTTTTTTTTTTTTTAAATGAAATTGTACAGGTTATAGTTTTCATTAAAGGTGGAAAAAATTCTGAAATGATTTATTGTGGTTTGATTTTTTTTTTTACAACACAGAAACGTTGCATTTTAACAGGGGTGTGTAGACTTTTTATATCCACTGTATGTTTTATGTCTAATACAGCAATAGAACAATACATACATATACTGTACACCTTGCAGAATTCTACTGAATATAATATTTCACATAAAAGACGTTTACATATAATCCACAAGAGAAAAATAATAGTTGAATTTATAAAAATGACCCTGTTCAAAAGTTTACATACACTTGACTCTTAATACTGTGTTGTTACCTGAATGATCCACAGCTGTGCTTTTTTTTTTTTTTGGTTTAGTGATAGTTGTATGAGTCCCTTGTTTGTCCTGAAGTTAAATTTCCCACTGTTCTTCAGAAAAAATCCTTCAGGTCCCACAAATTCTTTGGTTTTTCAGCAATGACTCTATGATTTTGAGATATTTTCACACTGAGGACAACTGAGGGACTCACAAGTTACTATTACAAAACTGATGCTTCAGAAGAAAACACAATGCATTAAGAGCCAGGGGGTGAAAACATTTTGAATTTGATTAGGGTAAATTTAACTTATTTTGTCTTCTGGGAAAGATGTAAGTATCATCTGTAGCTTCTGAAGGGCAGTAGTAAATGAAAAACACGTGATATTCAGGCAAAATAAGAAAAATGGTAAACATCTTCATTCTGTTCAAAAGTATACACCCTCAGGCTCTTAATACATCGTTTTCCTTTCTGGAGCATCAGTGAGCGTTTGAACCTTCTGTAATAGTTGCGTCCCTCAGTTGTCCTCAGTGTGAAAAGATGGCTCTCAAAATCATACAGTCATTGCTGGAAAGGGTTCAAATTCACAAAAAAAACTAAACCAAAGAATTTGTGGGACTTGGAGGATTTTTTTGAAGAACAGTGGACAGTTTAACTGTTCAGGACAAACAAGGGACTACTTGTGAACAACTATCACTTTAAAAAAAAAAAACAGCTGTGGATCATTCAAGTAACAACACAGTATTAAGAGTCAAGTGTATGTAAACTTTTGAACAGGGTCATTTTTATAAATTCAACTATTATTTTTCTCTTGTGGACTATATGTAAACGTTTTTTATGTTAAATATCTTATTCAGGTCAGCACTAAATAAAAAGTACATGCATTTTGTGTGATCACTGTTATTTTGGTCAAATAATTAACATTTTGCAGATTCTGCAAGGTGTATGTAAACTTTTGACTTCAACTGCATGTATCTCAAAGTAAGTTTCATACCATAATTTTTCTCTACCACACCGTTGCATGTTTATAGTTAATAAAGGGATACAAGAGTGCTGTCATTTCTTTATTTAAAATAATAATTCTTCAGCAGCCAGTTCTCCAATAACGACAGGACCTCCACAAGGGCATCCGCTGCCTCCAGAATATGGACCTCCACCTTATGAAGCCACACTACAACCTGGATTTGTTCCCCCGCACGTCCCAGGAGAAGGTCCCATGCCTAAGCCTGTGCATATGCCAATGCCCATGCCTCCTCACGGTGAGTGTTCGTACCGAACAGACACGCTAATGCATCACCAGCCATTCAGAAACCAGTAGCATTTTGGAAAAAGAGAAACTACTAAACTGAAATCAAAATATGTCAAGACAGATTTCCAACAACAGGTAACTTTTCTCTTCACAATTGAAAGTGATGTGTCAGGGCTAGGAGAAATATTACACAAAATTAATCCTGTATGCATTTTTAGTACACATTCTGGTCTATCTGTGAATGATGGCTTAATGAACATTGTTCAATAGAAAATATATGACGGAAATAGAAACCGTTAAATGCTTTGTAATTTGTCACAGTTGTTTTTTTAAAGGGATAGTTCACCCAAAAATGTCCTTTGTTCATCTTCATTACTCAAATTAAGATATTTTCAGATGAAATCTGAAAGCTTTCTGTCCCTGCATAGACAGCAACACAACTGACATGTTCAAGGCCCAGAAAGGTAGTAGGGACATTGATAAAATAGTCCATGTGACATCAGTGGTTCAACCATAATGTTATGAAGCTATGAGAATACTTTTCCTGCGCAAAGAAAAGAAAAATAACAACAATATTCAACAATTTCCTTTACTCAACAATTTCTTCTTTTCCCATGCCAGTGTTCGACACACATAATTTTGTTTCAAAGATGAACGAAGGTCTTACGGGTTTGAAATAGAAAGAATTTCCTTTTTTGGGTGTACTATTCCTTTAAGACAACATTTCATATTAACTTCTGTAGTACTAGGTTTCACCTACTTTTTCTCATTATATACAGTATTGAAGCTACATTGTCTACGAGATCTATTATGTGCAGAGATCTGTAACCATTCATTCATGTGCTGCAGGTGGTTACTATGCTCCGCCTGGGCACTTTCCTCATCCGATGGCAGAGCACTATGGTCCGGGGCCGAGTCACTTTGCTCCAGGTCACACAGCTACTGTTCTCGCCCCTCCTGGTGCCACCACCACCACCGTGACTGTACTACAGGGGGAGATGTTCCAGGCGGCTCCAGTGCAGACGGTTTGTCCGCACTGCCAACAACCCATCATCACCCGCATCAGCCACGACATCGGCCTCATGAATACTCTTATCTGTATGTTCTGCTTCTTTGTCGGGTAAGTGAATCATGGAACTGAACAGCACATTATGATCTGATATGACCTCTCCAGGGTTATTTTAGTTCACTTAAACTAAAACTAAAACCAAAACCATAAAAAAAAACTTTGGTTAGTTGAAACCACAAAAACTTTAAAGCGATAGTTCACCCTAAAATGAATATTCTATCAGTAATTACTCACCCTCATGACGTTCCCAACCCGTAAGACTTTCGTTCGTCCTCAGAACACAAATTAAGATATTTTTGATGAAATCCAAGAGCTTTCTGAACCTGTATAGACACAAAACAGTCCATGTGACATCAGTGGTTCAACCATAATTTTATGAAACTACTGCTAATAATGACTTTATTCAACAATTTTCCTCTAAGTCAACATCCTCTGCTGTTGTTTGTGTGCTTTCCTCTGCTCATAAATGTTGTTGAATAAAATCATTGTTTTTGTTTTCTTTGTGCACGCAAAAAGTATTCTTGTAGCTTTGTAAAATTATGGTTGAACCACTGATGTCACATTGACTATTTTACCGATGTCCTTTCTACATTTCTGGGCCTGGGAACATTTCACTTACGCTGATGTCTATAAAGGGTCAGAAAGCTTTCAGGTTTCATCAAAAATATCTTAATTTGTGTTCAGAAGATGCATGATTGTCTTACGGTTTTGGAACGACATGAAGGTGAGTAATTAATGACAGAATTTTCATTTTTAGATGAACTATCCCTTTAAGTGTAATAAAATATTAAAAAACTAAACTATATGTCATTTTAACTAGTTAAACTGAACTTAAACTGAAATAAAAATGAATAAAGGGATAACACAACAAAAATTCTATTAACTGTAACTAAAATGAAAACAGGAAATCTATCTAAAAACAATTACAAATATTAATAATAGTATCTCAATGGTACAAAAATAACACTGGACCTCTCTAAGAAATATTTTTTGTCATGTTTTTTCTTGATGTTGATTGAACTACAATGCTTTGATTTGGTGGACATATTTTTCTAAGAAATAATAAGAAAAGCTGATGCTAAAGTACTAAATAAGGTTTTAAGGATGATACACGACCATTATGATTTCAGGACAGTTGTATCACCTTATTTTTATTTTTATGTTTTTGGGCCAAAAATATCTACACCACCATTCAAAAGTTTAGGGATTTAAAAAAAAATGTTTTTGAAAGAAGGCTTTTATGCTCACCAATGCTGCATTTATTTGATCAAAATACAGTAGAAGTCGTCCAATTTTGTGAAATAATATTACAATTTCTGTTTGAATATATTCTAAAATTGCTGCTCAATAAAAAAATCGTATTATTACCAATATCGAAAATCATTATTTTTTGTAAAAACCGTGACAAAGAAAGAAAAGAACAGTAGGTATTTGAAATCGAAATCATGTAAAAGTCAAACCTGTGAATGGTGGTGTACATGAATTTTAGTACAGAAATTAAAACATTTTTTTAAAACAGAAGAGAAAAATTGCATTTTTAATTT
The DNA here is from genome assembly GCF_049309525.1 of Garra rufa. Taxonomy (NCBI): domain Eukaryota; kingdom Metazoa; phylum Chordata; class Actinopteri; order Cypriniformes; family Cyprinidae; genus Garra; species Garra rufa. The sequence goes on from NC_133361.1 coordinate 28,018,641, forward strand.
AGGTTTAAATAACTTAATACATAATTAGCCTTCAATGACAATATCTTATATTATATCCTCCCGATTTTTGTCTTTGTTTTGCAGTTGTGATCTAGGTTGCTGCTTGATCCCCTGTTTGATCGACGACCTCAAGGATGTGACGCACACTTGCCCGAACTGCAAGGGCTATATTTACACATACAAGCGCATATGCTAACAGTTTATCCCATCAACGACCGTGCTGTGACCTCATTCTGGTGGGTGTTGACGACTCGCTTTCGTTTCCGTCTGCTCTCTGTGTTCAGTTTGCCCCAGTTGACAGTTCATATTTCCAGCCTCTTCTCACTTGTAACTATTGATTCTCACACTTTATTACAGGCGCTTGATATAGTCACTGACGCCTCTGAGGTGATTAGCACTCATTGAAGGATCGGTACATTTTATATGCACAATGGTCAGGGTCACATTGTCTCACGCAGGCACTGTTTTATTTGTACTTTTATTTTAGTAGTAGAGCAAAGCGTATATGAGAAGATGTGAAAACATTTACCTTGAAAAGCTCATCTCTGAGTAGCGAAACTAATGAAGTTCACTTCAGGGTCAGTATTGTTGGATTGTAGGATTTTATGCATTATTGTTTTATCGTAACACATTAAAACGTCTTTAATGACTGAGTCACGGGACTTTTTGAAGTCCTGGAGTAACATTGTTGCTTTTACATGTGAAAATGTCTCTATATTTGGCATTTTATGCAAATGTTAGGGAAATTTTTTTTCTTTTACTTTTGTTTTCAATTTCTTACATTTGTCGATAAGACTTGTTTCAAGTCGATTTGATATGCTTATCCATGTAACAGGCATTGTTGTGTAGATGTGTCATTTTAGATGAAGGATTATTGATAAGGGATCTGTATGTCCATCTAAATCTCCTTTTAGTACTTTAGAGATGCTAGATACCTCTTTATTATAGCTCATGGTGTTTTAAAGGAATAGTTCAACCAGAAATGAAAATGTACTCACTCTCAGGCCATCCAAGATGTAGATGAGTTTATTTCTTCATCTGATTCAACAGCTTTGCTGAAATTTAGCATTAAGTCACTTACTCACCAATGAATCCTCTGCAGTGAAGGGGTGCCATCAGAATGAGAGTCCGAACAACTGATAAAAAAACAAAAACAAAAAAACAAATTCATCATTAAGATGATATCACCTTATTATTGCTTTCTCCAACTGTTCCTTTAACAGGCCATGCAGTTCATTTCAAGGACATATTTGTGGATTTCAACCAATATACACTTAATTTTTTGAACTGTGAATCAAAACTATAGCCACGGTGCTTTTCAAACCGCTATACTTGCTGTTTTGTGTTGTCAGTAAGCTGTTTGAGACTTCTATAAACTATCATCTATTATTCAGGTCAGTTTATTAATCATTAATAAGGTAAATCTGTGTTTGCTGATATTAAGACTGGCATAGAAACATCTCTAATCACAGATAAGCATCCTTTAACAAGTAGTCGTTGTGTTGTTTTTTCATTTCTACTTGACGTAGTGAAGTCGTCATCTTCAAAAAGGGAATTTTTGGTTACGGCTGTTCAAAGCTGCTTTTCTGTTGGAGTTTACCAGCATGATGAAGGACGCTGCATGACATCACTGTAATCATGCATCTAACGCGCCATTGGGCCATATGTGCCCTCAGTGTGTCACGCTGTGCTGGTTGCTGCACTGGGCTTCAGAACTTAAAGCAGATTAACCCTTCGCTTATTAATACTGTGTGCAACAGGCCACAAGGATATAAGGGATGATGGTCTTGATTTTCCTTTTTTTCAGATTGTGATTTCTGTGGAATCATCCAAAGAAATTGCACATTTTCAGTTAATTTTGTTGTGTCCAAAAATGTGATTCACTGCTGAAATGGTATGAAATTCAAAAGCTTACAACATCAGCAGTGCTTAGGCACTATATATCCCAATACTGAGACTTCAGTTTCTGTTTAAAACTGCACTAAATAACCTTAAGTGGGCCTATCTATCTTTAACATGGAAGAAGTCTATGGGCGAGACTTCCGGTTCATTAACCGCTAAAGGGCGTTTTCATGACCCGGCCATATTGTCGGCACTGAATGAAACTTATTTACTGATTATTGCTGCTAAAAAAATGATCAATTATTGTCATGTCCTTGGCTGTACTAAATGGGTTGGACCTGGAAAAACGTTTTGAGTACTATAGGCTGCCAAAAGTTATAAAAAATCAAGAAAAAGAGTGCAAAACACTGAGGACAGGAGTCTATAGTTGGCCAAACTAAGCCAGGATTTCTAGGGCAAGAATCTTGACAAAATTTGTAATTGTTCTTATTATTTCCGGTCTGTAGGTGAAACATTAGGCTAATATCTAAATTAATACTGCTTGTACGTATCTTTACCACCCATTAGCTTTATTATTTCAAAATATTGCGCCCTTTTCTGCTTACTAAGTCCTTCTCTGTATGATTTAGCAGCTTCCACACATTTTCTCCTGTGGTTTAGACAGCTAAAATTGGAAAAAACGTATTTAGTAGTATATTAACCATGCAATCAATGCTGTTGTTTACATCCGTGTATCTCCATTATGGCTGCGGATCCTTTATTGGGAAATAACTAGAAGAATAACATCGTGCAGTAAATGGTAAAACACCAATTTGCAATATCAAGCAGCAAAATAGGCTGTTTTGTACAGGTAAAAATAGCCGGACGCCAATGAGATCGGAAGCCAGACACAAAAATGTACAAATGACCCTCTCTATGTGGAAAATAAAGTGGATAGCTGTCGCAACACTAAACCTACATGCAATTTGCGGAAGAACGTTGTTTTGGTTGTGCTTCGGCTCCGCTCTCGTACGTGGATGAATGCTGTTTGGGTTTGACGCACCGCTGTATCCGTGCGCGGGGTTTATTTGTTTTTTGTTTTTTTAATCGCGTTTTCCCCGTTTTGAATAATCCATGGTCATTTTTCTTGTTCGTTGTGACAACAAACTTTATGCTTCACGCTTCTCCCTCAACATAAACGCGAAGATATTTCTCTGCGCACGGATATACGTATATTGATAATTCATGACACACAGACGAATGGCGTAGTTAATGCAGTCCTATGCAATTTCCATAAAATTCGGTCCCGACAACTCTAAAATATAAATAATTATTATAGGGGTAATCTGAATTTGGGTGAATTAAGAACATGATCATCAAAAGGTTACATAGTGTAGTTTTAAATAAAGATTCGGGTAATAATTATTTTTCCTTGGTAGACAATCTGCCAACATTATAGCTATTTAACAATCAGACTTTGTCTTTCCATTGTACTATTTAACACAAAGTAAAAAAATGTAGCAGTCTGTGTCTGTAAAACCTCATTGTATATTATCTTTTTAATCAGATCTGTCCAACAAACACTGAATTTTCATAGCATTTGCACATTTGCCCTATGCAGGCATTACAAAAATAACACTTGCCACTTTAAAATCTGTTAGCCACAATTCTAATCTAAAAAAAAAAAAAAATACCTCCGTTCCGGCTTTATTTCATCTCATTAACCATGACCTGTAATATCATCAAGATACCTCTCCATCATCTGCAAAAACTCCCATGATGTCTGTTTGATTATTGAAAGAAAATCTCCAGTAAATATGTATGCATGTTCATGCGGTTTTACTTGCACAATCCAGTCTGGCTCCCTTTAATTTACTATGCTCTTAACGATGTAGGTCTACTTGCTTTGTGAAGTGACTTGATGCTGTTGCAGACAATAGATGTCAAGCTTGTGTTACAGGAATGCAGCTGTAGATAGATGCCTTGAGAATAGTATACGGCACTACACCAGATGCCAGGCTCAACTCAAGTCTCAAATGTGTATGTAAAACTAAACTCATGGACTGATTATTTGAACAAATAAAAAGACAAACTGTGTCATATGAGTCGTCATTTTATTACTTACACACACAAAATTAAGTTAAGCTGTAAATCATGTAGTTACTCTCATAAAGATACATACACATTGTGTAATAGTGAAAATAAAGTAGCTAATGATGCATAAAGGGTAGCTGTGGTTTTTAATCAAAATAAATATAAAATTGTCTATATGAAAACTGAATTTTCTGAGCCTCCAAATCTGAGGTCTGTTTTAGTCTCTCCAACGATGCCCACATTGTGGATTGCAGCACTTGTAGAAGGTTGTCATTGGTTCATCAGCAGATCTAGTTTGAATCTGCATAAAGTAGGCCCTTGGGTGCTCACATTTTGGACAAGGTTCTTTAAAGAAAAGTGACAAAGATGGATTAAAAACACGCATTTAAAGCCATCAGAATGTGTGGTAAAAGATTTACTGTGCATACAAGTAGTGTTTTTATTACACTAGAATACACTGTTTTACCTGGAGTGGAATCCACGTTTTCCCAAGCAGCAGAGCCCCCGAGAACATCATCAACCTCCTTCAGTTTGGGGTACTTTCTGTTGTTTACCTGTCAAAATAACCAAGAATGATTTATTTCCACCCACAACATATATGGGCCATTCTACAGAATTGGTGCAAACTGCTGTCCCAAAACCAAAAAACACTTTTAAAAAGCATTAAAGTATTAAAATCTCAGATGTTTACTAAGTTTTTATATTTATCTATTGAAACCCACAATAATATTTAAAATCAGTAAGCGTAATATATATATATAAAATTTATTATTATTTTTTTTTTATATAAATGTGTTTAAAAGTCTGAAAAAAACTTTAAGGAACGTCACTACCGAACACAATTTTTCTATAATTAAACAAATTTTTTGGGAGGTATTCCATACCCACAATAACATTTAAAATCAGCAAGAGTAATATATATATATATATATATATATATATATATATATACACACACACACAATCATTTAATTATATATAATATTTTATATTAGGGCTGCAAGAACTAATCGATAAAATAGATTATTATACAACGATTCTCATTATCGATTATTCGGGACTTTCGGTCTTTTAAACACATTTATCTAAAAAAATAAAAATAAAATATATATATATATATATATATATATATATATTTTTTTTTTTTTTTAAAGATAAATGATAAATATGTTTAAAAGTCTGAAAATAACTTTGAGGAACATCACTACCGAACACCTTTTTTATATAATTAACCACTTTTTTGTTTGAAGAACTTTTTTGAGTTATTTCATAACAGTTAGTTTTTGTGTACAACTGTTCAGAACTGTGCTAACTAACCATGTGCACTTTGAGCTAGGTTTAAAAGTATCTAAAATTGTCACTACCAAAACTCAAAAATCACACTTGAAATATTGTTAAAATTATAAGTGTCATTGAGTTACCTCTAAAAACTTTTATTAAAATAGCAAAAAAATATATATTTACATGGAAAAACTTAATAAGGCTATGTAACCCTTCTTATTAAATTATATATTGCTGTCTTTTGCAAGTGACAAATTTGGGGAGAGGACAAATATTTCTATAAGAAATGTTTACATTTCTACACATACAAAATTTGTGGAAAAAGGATTTTTTTCCCCCAAGATGTTTTTAAATCGGACGTTGAACCAAGTAGTTAGTCTTTTAAATCAGTATTTAATTTGTGACCATTAAATGCATGTTTTATCAAATCATTATTTAATCGTCAATAGATTTTAATGTGTTCCATTTAAAAAACAGACTACAGATTATCGCGTATTCAAATAAAACGTTCTATAAACGTTCCAAAAGCGTTTATATGTTCACATTACCTTCCTCGTGATGTTGTGCACATATGGACATGTGTTACACGCGAATCTGAAGCATCTCTGTCCCTCTTCCACGATTAACACATTCCCACAAGTTGGACAAAACAGGAGCATTTTCAAGCTGTTATTTATAATATGGTATACTAAATAATGTTATCGTTTTTTCCTGATGCAACTGAAGTTGGTGTTTACACACATTCTCATGCCTAGTAGCTACACCGCGTCAGGAAACACATGATGGTAAACGTGCCTCACTATTCTAGGCTCGACATGAAACGAAATATAAACGCGGATAAGCATTAATTATAGGGTATATACAATTTTATAAATACGTAGAAATGTGAGAGAATATATAAATGCTAAATTAAAATATTTCAATGCTAATATGTTTAGTCAGTATCAGAAATATGATATAGAAACATATGCGGAACTACAGTTTGGTGCATCATAGAAATGTTCCGACAGCGTGTTTGTAAATTATAAATAGTTGTAAAGAAAGCTGGAACGCTGCAAAACTGTTTATGTTAGTGTTTCATCAGAAGAAAAAGTCCAACTATGCTATTTAATTCTGATTAAATTCATAACTAATTTAACAATTATGGAAAGGACCTGACACGTTTGTATCTCGTATTTCTGGGTGTACATTTAAAACAAAGTTTTTCGCTTGTTATCAGTTGAAAATGGAAGAATTAACGTTAAAGGAAGAAAACCCAAATAATGTCGACAAAGCTGAGTTTGAAGAGAAAACTGCTGTTGATGAAATTAAAGAAGAGGAGGAAGAAGAAGAAGATGAGGAGGCACTGCCACACTCTGAATTTCTTGACATCTTTGAGGAAGGACTGGCTCTGATGGTGCAGGACCCTTTACTCTGCGACTTGCCAATTCAGGTCTGCCATCAAATAGCATTGAGAGTTTATTTTATTAGAATAATATTAAAACAGGCTACATATTTGAATGTATTCATTCATGAATATATCTTTTAAATATTCAGGTCACATTGGAGGAGGTGAACTCTCAAGTGGCACTGGAATATGGCCAAGCCATGACTGTTCGCGTTTGTAAGGCTGATGGAGAAGTCATGCGTAAGTTTTCATGGAGTCAGTCAGAGTTGTTATACATTAATTGATTCTAACTGGAGCAAATCTCTTCACAGCTATTGTGGTTGTGCAGTCTGCGACAGTTCTGGATCTCAAGAAAGCCATTCGCAGATATATGGAGCTGAAACAACAGCGAGAAGGGGGTGTCAAGCACATCAGCTGGTGAGCTATGAAAAAAATCATTTTTGCATGATTTGGTCAGTTACCTGGATGCGCAGCTCATATGTAAACAACAGCATGGATTGCACAGTAAATGTGCTACTAAATATATGTTTATCTGCTGAATTATGCTGTCTAAACAATGGAAAGAATGTGTGGAAGCTGCTAAATCGTATAGAAAATGACTAAACTAAACTTAAACTAAAGTTAATAGGTGGTAAAGATACGTACAAGCAGTATTAATTAAGATATTAGCCTAATATTTCACCTACCAGACTGGAAATAGTAAAAACAAACACAAATGTGACCCTGGACCACAAAACCAGTCAAAAGGTTAAATTTGATAAAACTGAGATGTATACATCATATGAAAGCTCAATAAATAAGCTTTCTATTGATGTATGGTTTGTTAGGATAGGACAATATTTGGCCGAGATACATCTATTTGAATATCTGGAATCTGAGGATGCAAAAAAGTCAAAAAGACTGAGAAAATCACCTTTAAAGTTGTCCAAATTAGGTTCTTAACAATGCATGTTACTAATCAAAAATTTCATTTTGATATGTTTACAGTAGGAATTTTACAAAAAATCTTCATGGAACATGAACTTTACTTAATTTCTTAATGATTTTTGGCCTAAAAGAAAAATCAAAAATTTTGACCCATGCAATGTATTTTTGGCTATTGCTACAAATATAACCCAGCGACTTAAGACTGGTTTTGTGGTCCAGGGTCACAAATGTTGTCAAGATTCTTGCTCTGTTTGAGTTTGGCCAACCACAAACGCCTTGTGTTCCTCTGACAGTTTTTTGCACTCTTCTCCTTGATTTGTTATAACTGTTGACGGTCTATAGTACTCCAAATGTTCTCTTAGTCTGACCGATTAGTACAGCCCAAAACATTACGTTTACGTTCAGTGTCGCTAATATGGCCAATTGATGACGCATGGTGAAAACGCTCTATAGGATGTGATTTTGAACATGCTTTTTTTTTCCTAATCTACTTTTTACTCTGTCAAGGAAATACGTGTGGAGGACATTTCATCTGGTCTTCAATGGAGAAAAATTAGAAGAAGATAACAGAAAGCTGAAGGAGTGAGTGCAATAAAATCTTTTGCTTTTGTAGAATTGTGTTAACCTTTTTTATGTATTTGATGCACAGTAAATGTTTTTAATGTGATTAAGTATGATTATGTTTCCTCTGTTCTAGCTATGGCATCAGGAACAGAGATGAAGTGACATTTTTGAAGAAACTGAGGAGGAAATGAACAGAAACACAGCTATTGTAAATAATAGATAGATAGACATTTAAAAGAAAATGTACATCCGAAAATGAAAAAGCCATCCTCATGGTGTTCCGTTCCAAATACTGTTCACTGTTCAATTTTTGTGGAAGAAAAAGGGAAAATTTTGGGGATTTGGGGGAAAAAGGCAAAAGCAAAGATTTTCTGTGAGTAGTAACCTAAATTTCACTCATATAACTTTAGAAGACATGGAATATAGTGCACAAGACATATGGACTACTTTCACAGTGCTTTTTTGGCCGCCTTTGGAACATGGCAGCTGTGGTCACCATGAACTCTGAGCAATGTTCTATACAAATTTTCTGTTTTACTGTCATACACTCTTAAAAATAAAGGTGCTTCACGATACCATAGAAGAACCTTTTTTGTCTAAATGGTTCCATAAAGATCCTTTAACATCTGATAAACCTTACTGTTTCACAAAAGGTTCTTTGTGGTGAAATAAGGTTCTTTATACTGCCTTCCAAAGGCAAAGCGCAGTAACTACGCATTTGGTCAAAATTGAGTTAAGGCTTAAAATGGACTTTGTGACAACTGTTTTGTCTTGTGGCAAAGTCTTCTGGTTCAATTTTGCACCAGAGAAACGAGAGTGTTTCAGAGAAACAAAAGTGTCAACATGTTTGGCTAGCTGGCGTAAAAACTTTAAAGGCATTTTTCTCAGTTTCAGTGTTGGCGTAGTTACTGCACTTTGCCTTTGGAGGGCAGTATAGTTCTTTAAAGGACCTTCGACTAAATGGTTCTTTGTGCAACCAAAAATGGTTCTTCTGTGGAATCGCTGTGAAGGACCTTTTAAAGCACCTTTATTTTTAGGAGTGTACAAGGTTGGGATGTCATGAGAATGAGTAGATAATGGCTTAATTCTTTGAAGGTAAACTTATCCTGTAAAGATAGACAGTTGTAAAGGCAATTATTCTAACAAGTGACTTAAATAGCTATTCTTAGAATACATTTTATAAAGGCTCTTTGTTTCTTTTGGTGAGACAGAAACCCAAACGGTCATATTTGCAAATATGCAAAAGTGTGAACGTTTATTGATGCCTAGTTATTAACATGTATACAGGGTACATCCACAAAACAGTTGATTCACTAAAAGTACATGTGTAACAACGTGCTTTAAAGTCATATTTCTGTATTTTATATATATATATATATTACTTTTATATTGATCAAAATAATTAAAAGGTAACATGGCGAAAATGGGTTGTTTTCAGGAGTGCAATTAAGTCCCCAAGCCATTAATGCTGCTTTTTAAAATGCTTAAAATTAGTCTTACCAGATTTGCCCCAAAACTATAGATATTTGTAATTTAAGACTGTAGTCACGATGTGAGTTATTAGTAAAATACAGGTAAACCACACACTTTAAATATTATGAACATGTTCCTCATACTGTTCCGCTACAGTATGACCAGCCTCTTATTTCCTTATTACTGCAATGTGAAGAGACACTGAAGAGACACTGCAGCACACATGGGTAATTATTAAATATCTTTTGTTTATTACATTTTGTAATTGCAATGTTGTTTTTTCATGTCAGGAATAAACCGTTGTATTAAACAGTTCTTGATTATAGACTCTATAGCTGCTACGTTCTGTTGTAAAACTATCTTATTTTTTTCAGACTGGGTGCTGTATGAAGGTTTGAGGCTTTTAGAGATTTAAGCGAACCGTCATCTCAACCTTCAACATGCCTGAGAATCAGATGACGAACATTTTTGAGGAGCTGAACCGGCTGTCCTTTCGCAGACAGCAGCTGATTGACAAACGCAATATCCTTGCAATGCTCATCCAGTTCAAGCGAAACAACGGCCAGAATGAGGAGCGTGAGTCTCATTTGCTGGAACTACTTGATAACAGAAGCCAAATAAACTGAAAGATCTTTAGAGAATATTTATACATAAAGATTTTGGTTGTACATGTGAATATAGCAGTTTCTCATTGTATAGTGTTACAAAATGTAAGGAATAACCTGAGGTTACTCACACAAGATCTTGTGACCAACAGAATATTCCAGAGATACTAAAGAAATTGAAGAAATTGATGAGGAGCTTAAAGTTCTCACTGAAAAGAAGATTAAACTGGAGAACATGCAAGAAAGACCAGGAAGCACTCATTTAATAGGTATGATACTGTATGAACAGTTTTTTAGGAAATGTAGTTAAACATTAGGATTTGACCTCTGTGTTTTATTATTTCAGACACAACTGTTTCATCTGGTGTAGTATTTGTAGACAGTCCGCCGTCTTTTCCAGGTTAGTAAATGCTTACGTTATTTTAAAGTTATGTGAGATAAAATGTTTGAGATGAGAGACAACTACGCAAATAAAAAAATCCAACGTGACCAGAGCTTCCTGATAGCGGCTCCTGTTTGTTTTTCTCAGCCCCGCAGGTGATTCTGGATGTTCAGCAACTTCCTCGACATTCTTGTCAAACACAGTGTCCGTTCTGTCGCCAGTACATAACCACAGACGTCAAAACCAAAGCTGGCAGCGCGGCTTACATTGTGTGTTTAATTTCCATTCTTTTTTGGTAAGTTGAACTCTGTCTAACTCTAAATCTGATGTGTTACTTTTTTGCTTTAGCCTAATTTATGTCAACTATTCCACTATGTGATTTCCATATCTATGTTTTTGACTTTCTTATGTAGTTGTGTAGTTGGCTGCTGTATGATCCCGTTCTGCGTGGATGGATGCAAAGACGTCATTCACATCTGTCCAAAATGTCGCAGTCACATTAAAACGTGCAAAAAACTCTGACGAAACAGAACTAAAAAGCTTGCAGGAATAGATTCAGTCGATGTCATCCCGAATGGTTTACCCATGGAATTACCTGGAGTGCCTTTCTTAAAGGATGCAGTGGTGATATGTCATGGTTCGCTCTTTGCGGGGACTAAGCCAACTTTATCCATACCGAAAGGAAAATTTTGGAAAAATGACGTTGGAATCTTCAGGGAGACTTCAGCCTTCTGGTTTGAACTTCAAAAACATTCAATGCCAAATTTGGATTTTGGGTTGAATGTTTGCTAAAGCACTAAACACTTTCAGATTGTACAGGAATACAAAAATCAAGTTGCAATCAGGGTTTCTGCAGGTCTTCAAAAGTCTTAAAGCACCCTTCTGCAATTTAATAACTTAAAATGGTCTTAAATCAGAGTAAAAAAAGTTTAGCTATATTTACATGAAATGTGAATGCGAATGTGAAATGAAATGAGTTGAGTTTATGTGGGTTTATGCTTAGAACAGTAATAAATTTCTGTAGTAATGTGTTTTAATGAAGCTGATTTTTCAGAGCCTATTGGTATTTAGGGACCAAGCACTTATTGTATCCATTAGTGTTGTTCTTCTGCTCAAGTTTATTGCAGCCCGTAGAACTTTATAGAAAAAGTTCTGAAATTTGGCACACAAATGAGGACAGTCTGAGCATTAACCATCCCAGGTAAAAAAAAAAGTGCACTAAAATGCACTTTATTTAAGTATACTTAGTACACTTTTCAGTACTGTACTAAAAGTGCTCTATTTTCGCACACTAATTTTGTACTTAATGTACTAAAAGATAGTATTAAGTATATGTTAAGATAAACTTAATACCATTTAAGTGTACTCAACTGTGCTATTTTGAGACACCCTGAAATTGAACTAAAATGTGCTTTTAACATACTATATCTGTATTTAAAAAAAATATTTAGTTAAAACTAGAAATACACTTGAACCCTAATTTTAAACATTTATAAATATATTTAAGAATAGCTTAAAGTATAATAGTAATATATTAAAAGAATATACAAAGTGTGAAAAAAGTGTGCTAAAATACACTTTAAGTACACTTAGTGCACTTCCCTAATGTACTTAAAGTGCTCTATTTTCGGGCACTAATTTTGTACTCAATATACTAAAAGTTATTCTTAAGTACTCCTTATAAACTTAAGATCATCTAAGTGTACTCAACTGTGCTATTTTGAGACACCATGAAGATGAACTAAAACGTGCTTTTAACATACTATCTCAGCATTTCCAAAAATGTATTTTGTTACCACTTATAATACAATTGAAACATATTTCATAAACCTTTAAATATACTAATTATACATAAAAAATAAACTTACTGATTATTTAAAATACAATAATAATATATAACAAATGTATACAAGGCGTATTTATAATGTATTGCCCACATGTTTTTATTAATAAAAAATACACTTATTAGTTATTTAAAATACATGAATAATATATAAAAAATGTAAACAAAGCGTATTTATAATGTATTGGCCACATATATTCATTAATAAAAAATACATTTGTTGATTATTTAAAATACTATATCACACTTTAGCAATATATTATTGCTATACTTTAAATTAGTCATAAATATATTTATAAATGTTCAAAAGTAGGGTTCAAGTGTATTTCTAGTTGTAACTAAATATATTTTTTTAAATACAGATATAGTATGTTAAAAGCACATTTTAGTTCAATTTCATGGTGTCTCAAAATAGCACAGTTGAGTACACTTAGATGGTATTAAGTTTATCTTAACATATACTTAATACTATTTTTTAGTACAATAAGTACAAAATTAGTGTGCGAAAATAGAGCACTTTTAGTACATTACTGAAAAGTGTACTAAGTATACTTAAATAAAGTGTATTTTAGTGCACTTTTTTTAACCTGGGATAACAGATTTGGAGTCTCTAACTCAATCCCTCTAGCGCCACCAACTGTCCAAATTTGCACTCATGTTTTTTTTGAAAATAAGTAAGTGGAAAAAAATATATTTATATATTTTTCCCCCTGGGCTAAAGATAATTTTTTTGCACCCTATGTAATTTTCTGTTACAAAAATTTTCTTGACATTTTGATTTTTCTGTAAAACCTCCTTTTTCAAGTTCCTCCCAGACCATTAATCTAATTTGCATGAAAATCAAATCAGATCTTCTTGAGACAATGCTAACAAAAAAGAATAACGTAGAATTTTTGAATAACAGCAAATGAATTTGACAAAACGCACCCTAAAATGGACATGAGGCTGTGCATTATGTTTTATCTTCTGAGAAAACCGGCAGTTTTGGCACAGTGCCACCTGTTGGTCAGGAGACATAAAAATTTATATTTTTGCTTATAACTTCTGAATGGTTTGCTCTAAAATTTGAATAGTTCTGCTCCCAACCACTATAATATTGAAATTGGGTAGCGACCTTGATTTTTTTTTTTTTTTGCAAAATAATTCAAAATTAATGGGTTTCAGTTAGAAGCTGTATTTTCAAGCTTTGAATTACTGCTAATATAAGCCATTCTCTGCTGCTTAGATACATTTTGAAAACATTGACATGTGTTCCCTTCAATTTATTCCTTAAAAAATGTCTTGACTTGGTCTTAAAAAGTCTTAAATTTACCCTGGAGAAACCCTGGTAATGCTTTATTACCAAATGCCTGATTCTGTTTGTATGTAGTAGAATATGAGTTCATCTGATTAAAAGCAATTCTAATTCATTTTTTCTTGTTTTGTAGGTTTTAAATTACACTTTTATTTTGAGAAAAATATTGCTTTTGGTAAAATGTCAAATGTTAAGTCTATTTATTGTGTAGCTTTCTTTGGATCATAACTAAAGTTATGTGGGGCTTTTAGAAAGCAAAAAAGAAGTCATTTCAATGGTTTCAAATACAGAAACATTTTAATGATAAAAGGCTGTATATACAATAAAGATATGTACAAAGATAACCTCAAAACATTATTTACACTTGCACAAATACATTTGTATAAAATGTATATAGTAAAAATATATACACTGTGCAAAATATGAGGCATACAATCTACGTCGCACTTCAAATGGTCAGTAAGATTTCAAACATTTCTTCTTTTCCACTTCATAACAGAGCAATTACTCTGACACACAACCCCTAATAGCCTTTACAGGTATATTTGAGGTCTTCTAATAGGAAGGTCTCTTTTCCACACTAAAAATATTTTTAGAGCCATAAAACGGGATAAAAATATATGTGAGAACTGCATAAATGCAGTTAAATGGCATGTTTACAAAATTAAAAGCTTTGGGTCTCTGATAGAGACAGAACTACAGTTTCCCTTTAGAAATTACATTTCTAAATATAGAAATACATTCTTTCATTTTGACATGTTTGGATAAGGAACTGATTGTCAATGGGCTCAGTTCAAGGTCAAGTAAGTGCACTATTTGGCATGTTTGGGATATTTTCACAGAGAAATCCGATATATCTGCCAAACATTGAAGATGAAACATTTCATAGTGATACATCTGAAGGGAGTGATGATAAGAAATTCATTCAGCCGCCATTTTCGAAAACGTTCCTGCAGATGTCGCTACATAGTCACATTTTATAGAAAAATAATCGAAACGACTGAAAACTAATTCATTTTTACACATAACTGAGAAGATGAAGATGAGGTTTAGGTACATTAACAAAGACGTATAACCTGTCAGCTACCTGTATTTCAGTGGTTATGAAGAAAGAAGCTCAAGTTCTGTGAAGTTCATCTAGAGTCTGACCAATCAAAATGCAGCTGCTCTCTCTCTCATGTCATTCAGATCGCCTCATCTGAATATGAAAATTTCACTGGTCCTGTTTAGTGTTGTTTCCCTGGTCATGACACGCAACAGTGGCAGTTCAGACTGTCCACTCTTCCCTTTTGATAGGGATAATAATGGCCCCTAGTCAGGCGTTTATGTGCCTCTCTCCCTCTTTGGCCCCATGCTGGATTTGGTAAACAAACTCGCTCTGACCTTTCCCAGTCCATGCACTGGATGATTTCTAATGTTTAGAAATGAATGTTATTGTTTAGCTGCCACAATTTCGAGTACCCTAATGCAACCGTTAACCATGGCAGTTGGTAGTGAATGTAAATAAGTGACTAAACAGGCTCCTTCAATGAAGGTGACATTACATTTGTAACAATTACCGTGGCACAATGTTTCCATCGCAAACATCTAACGTTTGCAAAACTCCAAAATTAAAAAAGCGGTCATTAAATATTCATCTTCCATGTTGTTCCAAACTCATATGGCTTTCTTCTTCAACAGAACACAAAAGAAGATATTTTAAAGAATGGGTCAGCTGTTTTCAATGGGGTCCAAAACTTTTAGGCTCCAAAACGATTTAAATTTTAGGCCAACTGTACGGTTCTCGAAACCAAATTTTGTCTCTGTACGCAGTGTTGAATGTTCTGGAGTGGTTTGAGAGTCTTTGACTAAAGACTTTGAGTGAATGAAGTTGGATCTGTTTATCATAGAAAGTGATTGTACTGCGTCAGAAGGCTTTGAATACGCCAGTCAAGTCATATGGATTCATTTTATGCTACCTTTATATCCTTTTTGGAGCTTGAAAGTTTTGGACCCCATTGACGTTTTATAGAAAAAAAAAACTGTGGAATAAGCTTCGAAACATTTACTTTTGAATTCAGAATGAAAGAAAGATACGAGTTTGGAACTAGAACAGTGATTTTTGAATAAACTACACTACCACTCCAAAATTTTTGCACATTAAAAAAAATAAATACGACCTCACATTGTGTCAATCACGTTTACACACTGCCTCCAAAACTTTCGTCCATCATAAAAAAATTTAAAAGTTTAAAAAATCCGATCAGGTTCGATTTTATGCATTTTTCGCATCCGTAGCAAGAATTTTGACAGAAAAGGATGACGAATACGAAAAAAACAAAAGTTTCGGACTCTTGGATTTTTAATGTTTTTAAAAGAAGTCTCTTCTGCATTTATTTGACACAAATTACAGCAAAAAATTTAAAATTTTATACTTTTGTATTTTTAGTATTTTAAATAACTGTTTTCTATTTAAATATATTTTAAAATGTAATTTATTACTGATTTCAAAGCTGAATTTTTAGCATAATTACTTCAGTGATCATTCTAATATTCTGACTTGCTGCTCAAAAACATTTATTATTATTGTTAAAAACAGCAGAGTACATTTTTTCAGGTTTCTTTGATAAATAGAAAGTTTAGAAAAACTAAAAAATTATTTAAATCATCAAAGAATCCTGAAAAAATGTACTCAACCGTTTTAAATATTGATAATAATAATACATTCTATTTCTTGAACCTGCAAATCAACATATTACAATGATTTCTGAAGGATCATGTGACACTGAAAACTGGAGTAATGATGCAAAAAAAATGTAGCTTTGTATCACAGGAATAAATTAAATTTTTAAATATATTCATATAAAAAAACTATTATTTTAAATTGAAATAATTTTTCACAATATTACAGTTATTTCTGTAATTTGGATCAAATAAATGCAGGCTTGGTAAGCAGAAGAGACTTCTTTCAAAAATCTTAATGTGCAAACACTTTTGACTGGCAGTGTATCCCTTTAAATTCGGAAACTACAGAGTTTCTGGACAACGAGAATAGCAAAGGCACAATGATTGTACTTACAATCCTTACTTTCCACAAAATATATGATATAATTTTTTTTTATATATATAAAGTAATCATACTTATCAGAATCTAAAAAACAACATTCTAACATTCTAACACAGGCCAGCAGTCAAAGACTGCTTTAAAATAAGAAAAGCAGAAGCTCACTGCCTAAATATACAAGTGAAAAGAAGTGTCTCTATATTCTACAATTCATGCCTTGAAAGAGGTGTTGGTGATAATAACAGCACACAAACCTGCACATTTAGGCATAATTGAGAAAAAAGCCAATGCTACACTATCAGTGGTTTGCGCACAGACTGCGCACCGCACGTTTCCAACCTCCATCCCTTTGTGAGCTCAGTCCCAGTGTAACTGTAAATCAGTGGAGTCCAAGAAATCCGTTGAAAAGACTGCAGTGGGTGAGGAGATACCAGCAGGTCCTGGAATTGTAAGGTCCAACCACTCCATATTGTCGAGGCCTGTGTCTTGCAGAAGGAGGGCGGAAGGCGCCGTGTCAGTGAAGGTCAGGTCCGAAGTGTCCATTGGGGAGTGGGGCCGCTCCAGCAGCTGGTTTTTAAGCTCCTCCATCAGTCTCAGGGTCCGTGGCTCGGCGTCCTCCAGCAGGGTCTCCAACTGGTTATCTGAGGCCAGGGCTACCATGTTGGGTGGAGGCCCCTGGGTTTGGTTGGGTGTGCGGGCAACTTGTATCTGCGGGGGAGGACGAGACAGCACTGTGTTGATGGGCAAAGTGGTGATGTTTGCGGTCACTGGGAGAAGTTTTTCCAAAGAAGGATCGTGTCTGGATAGAGGGGATATTTCTGGGAAAGCAGAGAAAATGGGTTAGTTATATGAAGCGGAAATTAAAAAGACCTGTTTTGACTTTTCTCACCTCCACTCTCGATCAAAACATCAAACAAATCATCCATGTGCTGACTGGTAGCAGTGGGAACCTTAATAGAAGAATAGAAGCTATTAAGACAACAGGAAAGGTTTCAAAATAATATGCTGTATTAGTACTGTGCAGTTCAAATGGAATCAGAAATAACATTATTTTAATTCACAGAGTATTTTTTGTTTTTTAAGCATATGCCAGGGTTCGCATACAGTATATGTGAAAACCCATGAGATTTATGTTATTTTAAAAATCCACATCATTTTCTACATGTTTTGAACTATGGGGGTGCCATTATTTTATTGACGTCAAACGGTTGCTCTCAGTGAGCTACTGGCGCTATCTTTTGCTGTTTTTACCACAACACAACTTGGAATTCAGAAAATAAAATACTGATATGCCGCATTTTGTGGCTTTTGGTTGTAATTTTCAGATGAAGGGCAACAAGAGAAGCAACTTCCTAAAGACCTGCGTCTTTGTTCTCTCCACTTTAGCCCTGATGCCTTTGAGGTTTTTAGTAGACCACTGCTACTGAAAGAGCTTACAAACGGCAGAGACAAGAAACGCTAGATGCCACCCTGGCAGGATGTAAACAGGCCAACGCTTGTCATGATGCCGCAGCCAACGAAGGAGTTTTTCAGCACGGATTTCACTTGATATCTGGAGGCTAGACTCCTTGTTTAGACTCCTTGTGGGGAAAAATGGATGGTTCGGCATTTGGTTTAAGCCTATGCTTACCTATAAGCTCTTTCAGTAGCTGTTTTCATCATATCAGTATTTTATTTTTGGAGTTGTGTTGCAGTAAAAATAGCAACATGTAGCACCAGTAGCTCACCGAGAGCAACCATTTCACATCATTAAAATAAATGGCGCCCTCATGATCCAAAACATGAATAAAACAATGTGGATTTTTTCAATTAACATAAAACTTTTGTGGGTTTTCCACTACATATTTCAGCAAGAGACAATTATGATACATCAAGCCATACAAATCTTAATACCCACAGACACTCTACAAAGATGAAACTTTCCGGTGCGCATCTGTCAAGTGCTAGAGTTGCCGCAAACTATCAAGTAGTGCATACTTGGAAAGGCTATATGTTTGGCTGTCAAAACTGAAGTAAACTTCGGGCTTAACTTGAATTACCTGCATTGTGGCTTGTAGACCTCTGGTCTGTTTGACGGCCTCCTCGTAACGGGGTGGGTCTTTGCTCTTTGGGCTGCGGTGATTGGGGAACGTCGAAGGCTGAAGGATATAGTTGAGCTGACAGGGTGACGGAGGCTGAACAAAACATATAACTATTACTCAAACTGTAATAGCCGGTCCTTTTGGCAAAACTGAGTCAGCAATGTTTGCTTATTTTGCATAACGAGTTCTAAACCAGTTTTTGTGCGCTTCAACACATGAAAGGTAGCTTGTGATTGCTTGAAGAATTGGAGCCAGATTTACTGACAGCTTGCACCAGCGTAAACGTCCTTTAGTGTTAAAATAGTACTGTCAGGATTTACTAAGTTTACACAGTCAATAAGGTCAGATGCAAAAATAACTATGTATTTGTAGGATTCAGATGCTAAATTTATGAGAGGGGAGTATTAAATTTATTCACATGTTTGCACTCATCAAATTTGATGCCCAAAAAAAGCATGTCTTAAAGCAGGTGGTCATTTGCGCTGCTCCTGGTAGATTGCACTAGTTATTATGGAAATGTTCTGGCTGCGTCAGTTCTTTAATGTGCGCACTGTTAGTAAATCACACAGAATTTTCCCATCAGCACTTTTATGAAATATAACGCTAATTTGCCCTGTTTAGTAAATCTGGCCCTTTGTGTTCATGTACGTGCATATGCGAAGTGTCAGTTTGTCTTACTTTGTTAATGGGTCCATTTGTGTGTCTTGGCGAGTTGTTGAGGAAGCACTGGGGCATGTCTGCCATGGGCTGGTTTTGGTTCTGCCTGAAGTCAAACCCAGAAGGTGAGCTTCCACACATGGGTAAAGCCTGTGAACACATACAGTAGGAGGCAGTTTTAGGCCAAAGTGTGCTTTGTGAGTAAGAAAATGTGTGTATATCAGTGCGTAAACAGGGGCCTCTTGTTCTCGAACCAACTCCCCGTCTTAGTGATAAGTGCTTTTGCTGATTTTCTCCGTACTCTCTACTTCTGTCACCTATTTAGTCAGGTCTGCGTTTGATGTTGTTGAGAGGGTAATGTATCACCTGAACTCAACCGCTATTGCCAGGGCAACATCAGAGATAAGCACAGAACACATTGCAGGCCTTTCCATTTTAACCTACGTGCCAAATCAGAGAGAAATGCGTCTGGGCCTTGTCATCACAATAGTGAGCTGAACTGGATTTATGAGGTGCGGGAACACTAAAAGCAAGAGGAAAGGTCAAGATCTACAAAACCCTAAAGTTTACATGCATAACAACACAACTCTGATCATATGGTGTATTCCTTTCTAATTGTTGTATTAATTAGTAAACAGTATTATTATGTGTGATTTGTGGTCTTCTCAATTAGAATTGTAAAACATGGATATCGTAATTACCTACAATGTCTAAAGTAGCTCATAGAATGTGACGATGCTCTGCGTTTGGACCGAAAAGTTGCAATTGAACACGACACAAGGAGTATATCCAATGGCCAACTAGCATTTATTATTCTGAGCATGCTTGAGAGAAAATTACTCTCCATACCAGCAGATGGCTGTAACCTGTATTAGGCCCCGATTAGACATTTTCTGCAGTAAGAGGCGCCTTTTTTAATTGTTAATGTGCCCCGGGCACCTCGCGTTTTAGTGGTTGTTTAGTGTTGTTCAGTGGAAGTTGAAAAAAAGGCAACTCTGAGCGAAAAACGCCTGAAGTCATTCGCTTTTTTTTTTTCTTCAATTGTCCAATCGATTGAATGGACAGGTTGGCCTTCTGTTGTGGTGACGAAAGTTTATCGTTGCTTTCAAAGTCCGGAGACTGCAATAATGACGGAGAAACTTTTGGCGTCTGTCGCGGGTAACCCAGAGCTGTGTTTTTCCAAGGTTTCTGCTAATATGACAGTTTACTTGAGAGAAAAAAGCAACGATTTTAGAGCGCTCATGCTATAATCCTTTGATTAGACTGACAGGACAACTGTTTTGGTGGTTGCCTAGCAACATAAAAAAAAAAACGCAGCACACTGCTCTTTTTTAAAAGTCACTAAAAAAGGCAGCGTGGTGCGCCTCGTATTTTCAGACCTAAAGAACGTGTTCGGTGTGATGGGGCCTTAGTCATTCCAAAAGGGAAAGCGGAAGAGCCAGGACTGTGAATATACAAAATATATACCAAGCTTTCCATTTGCTTGTTTTCATCACTCCTTTTCATCTTCTCATTCGCTAATGCCATGTTCAAAGCCAAGGGGTCACACATTACACAACTTTTTAATAGGAAGAATCGCTGGCAACTTCTGCCTTGTTTACAAAGTACGTTTCAGAATCAAACACACGCAAGAATTGATATGGGCAATAATATAAGATCGCGTGAGAGACGGGTGTTACAGAGAATGTACTCACCCCCTTGTCATCCAAGATGTTCATGTCTTTATCTCTTCAGTTGTAAAGAAATTATGTTTTTTGAGGAAATTTTCTCCATATATTAGACTTCAACGGTGCCCACGAGCTTTAGAATTTAGAATCTAGTGAAACGTTTATAGTTTGCCAACTTCAAAATCATCCTACATCCCTGCAAAAGTACCTTTACAAAAAAAGGTGTATCTGAAATGGCATCATTTAAGTCCACTATATGGAGAAAATTCCTGAAATGTTTTCCTCAAAAAACAATTTCTTTATGACTGAAGAAAGAAAGACATGAACATCTTGGATGACAAGGGGGTGAGTAAAATTTCTGTAAATTTTTGTTCTAGAAGTGAATTAATTCTTTAATAGACTATGCAGCAAATTCAAAATACTCAATTGGCTGAAAAGCTTAATGACAGCATGACATTGGCCGATGACCAAGTGTTGGCTTGGTGTTTTATTGGGTGTTCAGGGTGGTTGCAAAGTGCTACATGATTTCTAAGATGTTTTGAATGTTTGATAGGTTGGTAGGGTGTTCTGCATTTGTGTTACAAGCTCTGCTATCAACCCTACAGTGGAAAACGAAACCATATCTGTGCCAACTAGCCCAGATAGGCATGGAATGGAACAATTAAACACTGAGAATGATTCTTCTCAAAGGTTATGATAACTGTCTCTAGACATGGATTAGGACCAGAGTATGTGAGCGGAGCGGAGTGCGAGCGGAGCGCGGAGTGGAGCGGTGTGATTTTGAATGGAGGGAGGAGCGGATTTTTGAAAAGTCGGAGCGTCGTGGTTTTCACTCGCTCCAAGTGCGCTCCACCATCGCTCCATCATTAGTACAATTCATGCCAACGGTCCGTAATATAACTGCATAATAAGCAGGCATTCACATGTTAAACATATTTAGCTTGATAGAGATGGATCACTCAAATCAGAAATAATGTGAATGGACATGAGCGGTAAATTATAGTTCACAAGGATTTAGTTTGTTCCTTCTAGATACTGAATATATTCAGGTGAAAGCCTCATTTAAACATGTGCAGCACTTATTCACACGCAATCGCTGTGACAATAATGCATTAAAACAAATGTAATGGTATCCGATTTCGAATTATCAGAAATCTGTAAGAAATGCAGCGATCCATATGTAAAATAACTGACGAAAATGTAGTTATTTTCATTACAAACTTTGCACTGCATAAAGCAGTAGTTATACTCTTTTAATGCTGACAATGTTATTAGCTTGGTATGTGGTAGGTACAAAGTTTGCACACTATTCCAAACTCTCCTGTTGTTTTAATATGTGTTATGAACAGGACCGTTATATTTAAAACATAAGGCTATTTCTGAATGTTTTGACGCGGAGCGAAGGCGGAGCGGTGTTTCTGATATCAGTGAGCGAGGAGTGGAGCGGGAGCGGAAAATTGTGAACCCGGAGTGAAGCTGGAGAGGAGCGATTATTAAATGCACTGAGCGCGGAGGGGAAATTGTTGCCGCTCCACTCCGCTCACATACTCTGATTAGGACCCATCTTCAATGTCTACAAGATATATTTTTCACCTGTTTGATCACTTGTTTGATGTAAAATGGACAGAAGTGGTTTGCTCACTTGTGGTGGAGATGGTGTCTGATTTGAATGCTGTTGTAACATTGTGTTGTTGGACGTCTGTGTTTGCAGAAGTGGGGTTTGTATGATGCTCTGAGCCAAACTGGGCATTGTTGGTTGGAGAACGGTCTGCGCCTGCAAAGAGAATAAAGAAAAACTCCAAATAAGATATTAGAATTTTATCAATTTTCTTCACTGTAAATAAAACTAGGGCTGTGACGATAAATCGATGCACCGCGATTCATGGATTGATTTTGAATGCATCGCGATTCTCTCTGGAATCAATTCTGAGCTCAGTTTTTAGTCGCACACTCAAATGCTCACGAAGAAGAGCAATGAAAAGCATTATATAATTCATGCAATTGCACTTCAGCTCAGAATGAATGATTATTTTAGGTTCAAGTGTTTGTAGGGAATTGAAAGCAAGTACAGTTTGGCTGTTTCTAAAGCATGCAGGTAAAAACTAAGCTCAGAATCGATTCCAGAGAGAATCGAGACGCAAAACTCAGAATCGATGCAGAATCATATCTCGATTTGAGATGCACTGATTTATTTTCCCAGCCCTAAATAGGACTGGCATATCATGAATGTTTAGTGACCTGTGTGCTGATGGCGTTGGTGGGCAGGTTGATGGGCAGCAGGATTTGTGTGGCTGGCTGAGTGTTGATCAGCGTCTGCTGATGCAGCACTTGAGGGACTTGTTGGGCGTTGATATAGAACTGCTGGACTGGGGTGTGGTGCAGCTGGGCATGTGGCTCTTCCTGTTTCACACTTGTAGTTTGAGATAAGGGACTCTGCTTGGAGTTGCAGCTCGGGGCGGCGCCATTCTCCTCTTTGACCTGGACTGATGGATTGGGTTCAGGCTGCTGTCCTCCACCCTGCTGACTCCTCTTCTCCACCTCCAGCTGCATCTTTAGCTCCTCCACCAGCCGCTGCTCCTGCTCCAGTTTACGTATGAGTTCCTCAATCTGACGCTCCTTCTCGTGAAGGCGCTGGTCTTTTTCGGACACCTTGATGTCCATGGTCATATCTTCAAAAGCAGACTTTAGGGGTGAAGTGACTGTTGGCGGACGAGATGGAGACAACGTACAAAAAGGTTTGGTGGGACTGTCTCTGCTGTCCTCCATACTGAGGTTGGAAGCTTCTGATAGCTCAGGAGAAACAGGCGGAGTTGTGCTCATGCTTTCAGGATGCAGAGGAGTTTTGGAGATGTTTGCATCTAGAGATTGAGAGCTCTCCTGATGGGCTTTAAGCCTTTCTATAAGATCAGTCTTGGTGCCGGACACAGGAAGTCCTCGCAATTTCAACTCCACCTTAAGTTCAGGCACCTAGAGGACCAAAGAACAGCTGTACTTCTGCATACTTATGTATTCTAGGAGCAGGAAATAAATGAGGATGCTACCCACCTTCATCTCATCTAGGTTGGTAGGCAGAGACCCGGTTTTACGACCGGTCACAGTGTTGTTGGGACGTGAAGGAGCCGGATTGGGCAGAGATACCACAATGGGACTGGGAAGACTCGGGCTGGTGCTCAGGGTGATGTTGGGGCAGCTGTTCTGACTCTCAGCTACTGGCCTGTAGAGTATGAGGGATTGTAAATGCAATGGGAACTTCCTGTTCCCTCATCATTCACAATAAACAGCCTTTCTACACAATAGAAGCAGAGGTATATCTTGCGGCAACAGGAGCCAAAATGGAAAATAATGGCTGAGGTGATGACAGGTCTGTTAGACAAGATTAATAGGTGAAACCATTATTTAAAGCCTATCGCTCAAAGCACACAACGCTCACATTCTTTTCTAAGCTGTATATCTGCTGCAAAGCAATAAGACTCACAGTAAATCCTTTTAGTGTCAGAGCTGAAACTGAATATATCAGAATCATGTGCAATTTGCACTGGTCCGTAACCAATGATTCAAACCAAACTGACATTTCTCAAAGAGAACTACCATTATCTTTTTGTGCCATGTGCACAAAGTGCCAGTGCTTCCAAGGGCACTGAACTCTGTGAATTAAAGTGCCAAACTACAGTGTTACTCAGGTTATGTGCAATTTTTGACGTGTGCTTATGAAAGTGCAACAGTTGGATTTCATTTGTGTCATTTGTGTTCTAAAGATGAACAGAGGTTGATTTCAATTGAGAATGTTTTCTAAATTATAAATTAAAAAAAAAGCTAAATTATGTCAAAGAACAAAATATTTGGTCAAATTTAATATTTTAGTCAAAAATGGTCAATGTGCATACAAGTATTTTCTCAAAATGCAAATACTCAATTTGCAAAATGCAACCATAAAATGTACAGTTCAGGTCAAAAGTTCACATACACCTTGCAGAATCTGCAAAATGTTAATTATTTTAGCAAAATAAGAGGGAACTATAGTTGAATTTATAAAAATTACCCTGTTTAAAAGTTTACATACACTTGATTCATATGATCCACAGCTATTTTTTTTTTGTTTAGTGATAGTTGTTCAGGAGTCCCTTGTTTGTCCTGAACAGTGAAACTAACCACTTTTCTTCAGGTCCCACAAATTCCTTGGTTTTTCAGCATTTGTGTATTTGAACCCTTTGCAACAATGACTGAGATTTTGAGATGCATCTTTTCACTCTGAGGACAACTGAGGGACCCACAGAAGCAAAAACGATGCATTAAGAGCTGGGGGTGAAAACTTTTGAACAGAATTAAGATTTTACCTAACTATCATATTTTTTTTAAATTTAACACTGCCCTCTGAAGCTATAGAAGATACTTACATGTCTCCTAGAAAACAAAGTAAGCTAAATTTGATCTTCAAATTCAAAAAGTTTTTACCCCCCAGCTTTTAATGCATCGTGTTTCCTTCTGAAGCATCAGTGATTGTTTGAACCTTCTGTAATAGTTGCATATGAGTCCCTCAGTTGTCCTCAGTGTGAAAAGATGGACTTCAAAATCATACAGTCATTGTTGAAAAGGGTTCAAATACACAAAAATGCTGAAAAACCAAAGAATTTGTGGGACCTGAAGAACAGCGGGCAGCTTAACTTTCAGGACAAACAAGGGACTCATAAACAACTATCACTCAACAACAACAAAAAAAAACAGCTGTGGATCATTCAGGTAACAACACAGTGTTAAAAATCAAGGGTGTGTAAACTTTTGAATGGAGTCATTTTTATAAATTGGATGGACTATGGTGTAAACGTCTTTTATGTTAAATATTTTATTTAGATCAGTACTAAATAAAAAAAATAACACATTTAGTTTGATCTTCTTTTGGTAAAATAATTAAACATTTTGCAAACTTTTGAGTTCAACTGTATATTATCTGAATTATTAAACGAATTTGGTAGTGAAAATTCTTTTCATGTTTGGGTTATAGCGATACAAGGTATTTGTGCTAAGGGTTGCATGTCATGTTGGAGACTTTATTGGAAGTGTGACACGTACTTGAGTGGTGCTGGTAATATGGCAGGGTAATTGTAATGCTGTTGCTGTTGGCTGAGAATCTGGAGCTGCAGGAACTGCTGCTGTTGTTGAAGCAGCCTGGCATATGCCGAGTCCATCGGAGCTTCATTGGGTTCCTGCTTCTGGTCGGGCGGGATGTACTGGTGATACTTGAGCTTCTTAACTCGTGGTTTGGGTTCTTTACTCTTCTTGCTTCGGCTCTTGTCAGTGGGCTGTTTGGGCTGGCTCTGCTGCATGGAAACAAGAGCAAAAGAACTGAACAAAAGGTGCCACCTGAAAACACAGTCAACACCCTTGTGCTCTGGCAAGATATCACAAGTCTGTCAGCTTTGTAATTCTAGGTGATTCCCATGTTTCAACTAGCTCAGTCCTCTTGCAAACAGAGGTGTCAGCACTTTGAGAAATACCAGGAGCTGAGAGATTTGTGGGCAAAACCACAACTGCTGTGAATAGGTGGGACTTGTACGAACATCTACCTAAAATCACAGGAAGAGGAAACAGGATGCATGGAGGGGACATGACCCTCATTGTTCCTAAATATTGAGTCACAGGATACAAATGAAAATGGTCTGGCTTCTGAGGAAGGGAGTTGAAAGTCATCAGGATGTAATAACACACCATTTCAAGCTGGCTTAAGTGCGAGCAGGTTCCCGAAGCACCACTAGGAGAGGGGGTCAGGAGTGACCCTCTGTCACGGAGTAAATATGCAGAGTATGCTTTGAAGGCATGGATTATGATAAATGCACAAGTTATTGCCTGACTCCTGTTTTTATGTCCCCAGCTTCAGTTCGTTCTTCTCCACATTATGAGTGTGAATGTTTCGTTTAACCTCCGATTGAAGACAGAAGACGTTTGCTAGCACTTCTAACTTTGCATCTGCTGCTCTTTTGAAACCGATTTGGCCTAAGTTACCTTTGACAAGTTGTTCTAAACAAGCTGTTTAGAGTGACAAACAACAGCTCTACTGCTCTCCTGTTTTTTTACTAACGATTTATACTTCTGTTTAAGGGTCATTGTATATTTTTTTCAAAGATAACCTTTGAAAAAAGGTTCAATCTTTAAGACACCCTCAACATTTCTCACATTATCACAGCTTTTTCGCTATAGTTTAGAAAATGGTAATAAAATCTGAGGTAAACTGTGTCAGAGCAAACTGATCTTGATAATGTCAGATAACTTTGATAGAAAGATATGCAATTACCTACAAATCAACCAAAAATTCAGACAACTGTTAATATGACAATATTTAAACAACTATCAATATTTTCTTGACCAATTACCAAGCAATGCTTAATTTTGTTCAGTCTGTTGTATAAAAAGGTCACATTAGCAATTAAAGAAAAAAACATATAAGCAAATCATGGTCAGGTCAAAGTGTCTGAATAATTTTTGGTCCCAAATGTTTATCAATTTTACTTGTAGTCCACTGTATAAAGAATTTTTGGGTATAATATGATCACGGTTAATTTATTTTGCTATCCTCACTTATATAAATGAACTAGTGTCCTGCACCCACTAGTAAAAAAATATATAAAAATGTTATCTGGTGTCTGAATATTTTACTGTTTTAGTATTTTTATTCAGCAAGGATACATTACATTGATCAAAAGTGACAGTAAAGATTTTTATAATAAATGCTGTTCTTTTTGAAGTTTCCACAAAAATATTAAGCAGCACAAATGGTTTTCGATATTGATAAGAACAATGAATATTTCATGTTATTCTTAGTTTTGAGCTTTATTTTTATTTAATTTAGAATTTAGTGTTTGAGAACATTATTAAATTAGTCGCTATATGATATTTATTATATTAGGTTTATGTAAAGATTGTTTTAAGTTCACTTAAATTAGAAGTTATTTTTCTAATAAATGTAAAATTGACAGCTCTCAATTATACTAAAATATTAGTAAAAAAATCATAGAGACAGCAGTTGGTATTCAGTCATTAAAAAATATGGCATTAAACAATACTTTGTTATTTTTACACTAATTTGAAGATTAAATGTGAAATTACTGCAACATAAAAGTGTAATTAAAAACTTTAAATGTTAGGTTTAGATTAATCGTGATTAATTTCAGAAAAAATTTGATTAATTTGTTAATTTATTTTAATCGATTGACAGTACTAATTTAAATAGAAACAAGTTATTTAAAACTGTAATAATATTGCACAATATTACTATTTTTACTGTATTTTAGATCAAATACATACAGCCTTGGCGAGCATAAAAGACTTATAAATAGTAGTATATCGAATGTTCCTCTTTCTGTAGGCAACAATTCTTTAGAATTGTTTTTTTAATCTATCTTTGGCTCATTTTTTTTAGTTAATGTCTGACTGAGATACAGCATTATCAATGTATTACCTCTTGCCCTTTCAGTTTCACAGTCTGTGTGGTATATCTAGCTAGAGTTGCTATTGTGGAATTAGCTAGTAATACTATGAGTCACTGACCATTATCTCAAAAATAAACATGGGCAGGAAATGACATGATGGTTTACCTTCACGAGGGTGGGTCCAGGCTTTGTGGGAGTAGCAGTGGTGACTATCTGAGTGGCAGTCATTACTCGAACATCTTCTACTGGTGTTCTGTTCAGGAAGTCTAAACTCTGGTTTGTAGGTGGATACAATTGAGATAAAAAGAGATTAAAAGGCCATATGGCATGTCATATGATGTCTGGATAATTTGTAGAGAAAACAGACTCTACATAGCTCCTCTGAAGAGCTCTGTCAGTGGAATATTACTTCACATGCTTTAAAGAAACCATTCTCTATCAGAGCTTTTTATCATAAGCTAACTGCAAATATTAGAACTGAATATTCCTGAATCAATCTGAATGTAAATCTAGGGACTGTTGAGATGCTGACCTGGAGTTTGGAGCCAGTCGGAGGCGATACAGACGATGGCTCAGGCAGTCTGGCTTCTATAGGAGAAGATGCAGAGCCTTGAGACTCATGACTAGCTGGCTGTTCTGGAGACAGAGCTTCACTGCTGTCCTCATTGAAGTTATAAACATCCAGTTCTCCATCTGGAGTGTCAAAATCCACATCTGTGGATAATTCAGGTAACAACAGTATTAAGAATCTTTTGAACGGGTCATTTTTATAAATTCAACTTTTTACTTTCGTGGACTATATGTAAACGTCTTATGTGAAATATCTTATTCAGGTCAGTACTAAAAAAAAAAATAACATGCATTTTGTAAAATAATTAACATTTTTCGGATTCTGCAAGGTGTATGTAAACTTTTGACCTCAACTGTATTAATGTGTTTGGAAACCATTCTCTAAATTGCCTTTACACAGATTTTAAGCATGAAAATCTAAATATTTTATTGTTTTTACCAAGTTCAACAGGGAGGATGTTCTTCACCACCAGTTCCATTGGTCCAGGCCTTTGTGCGATCTTCTCATTGAGGTCATCTGCTAGACGTGCCCTCTTTAGTCTCAACTGAGTGGCTTGCAACGAAGGCTCTGCGTGTGTTTCTGAAATACATAAACAACTTTAGACCATACTAAAGCTGTGTGATAAATGAAGTATCCAGGAAGTGAAACAAAAGACTCCGACAATGCTCTTATGAGCTAAAATCACATCTGTTTGGTCAGGTGCGTACCTTGTAAAATGTGCATACGAATAAGTTCAGCGCGTTCAGGCCTGCTGCGGATTTTATGCTTCAGGAAATTCTCAGTCTGTACATGATGAAAATGCAACATATATGAATTTACATTAAATATTGTTCTCATAGCAGCTGACAAATGCTGATTTCTAGAAAACAAAGTGGCTGAACATCAAGTATCAGTTCTGTATAATATGTGACCCTGGACCACAAAACAAGTCATAAGGCTGAATAAATAAGCGTTCCATTGATGCATGGTTTGTTATATTTGGCCGAGATACAACTATTTGAAAATCTGGAATGTGAGTGTGAAAAAAAAAATCATCATACTGATTTAAAGTTCTTAGCAATGCATATTACTATTTAAAATATATTTACAGTAGGACATTTACAAAATATCTTAAATGGAACATGATCTTTACTTAATATCCTAATGATTTTTGGCATAAAAGATAAATTGATCATTCTGACCCATACAATGTCTTGTTGGCTATTGCTACAAATACCTGTGCGACTTGGCTGGTTTTGTGGTCCAGGTTGTTCTGTTGAATTACTTTACTCAAACTCTTCACTTTAGCACATTAAATGATGCTAAACACATATAATGGTATTATTGTGACTTTTAAAATAAGCTTATTTTATTAAACTTGTGTTCACTAATGAATAATGCAAAGCGTAAAAAGTCTTACCCTTGCCCTCTCCAGACTTCTGACCTGCCCATGAAAAGCTGCAGGTGTCTTCAGCGCTGGAAGGACAAAATATATTCAAAGCCTTTATTTAAAAACAAGGAGTCAAATGACATTAATTAATAGCCTTTTACATAATACATCACGTGTACATGACACAAAGCTTTTTAAAACATTTTGCTGTTTAACCAAAGACTTTTGCTTAAAGCAAAGTTCATGCAGTTGTGCCCTAAAGGAAAATCTAAGATTGTCTTATCTACTTAAGTTGAACTAGAAAGTCAGCATTTTGACCCACTTTAGATAATGTGTGCATGACTATTTTGTTGGATTTATGCATAAAACAAATCAATTTGCCAGTGGGTAATGAAAAATCAAATTAAATATATACAGTAGAACTCAAAAGTTTACATACACTTTGCAGAATTTGCAAAATGTCAATTATTTTAACAAAATAAGAGGGATACAAAATGCATGTTATTTTTTATTTAGTATCTGAATAAGATATTAAAGACATTTACATATAGTTGACAAGAGAAAATAATACTTGAATTTCAGAAAAAAACAATGCATTAAGGGCTAAGGGGATGCATTAAGGGCTAAGGGGGTGAAAACTTTTTGAATTTGAAGATCAGGGTAAATTTAACTTATTTTGTCTTCTGGGAAACATGTAAGTATTTTCTGCAGCTTCTGAATGGGAAGCACTAAATGAAAAAAAAAAAAATAGATATTTAGGCAATATAAGAAAAATGTACACATTTACATTCTGTTCAAAAGTTTTCACCTCTAGCTCTTAATGCATTGTGTTTCCTTCTGAGGCATCAGTGAGTGTTTGAACCTTCTGTAATAGTTGCATATGAGTCCCTCGGTTGTCCTCAGTGTGAAAAGATGGATCTCAAAATCATACAGTCATTGTTGGAAAGGGTTCAAATACACAAAAATGCTGACAAACCAAAGAATCAGAACAAACAGGGAACTCATAAACAACTATCACTAAACAACAACAAAAAAAACATCTGTGGATCATTCAGGTAACAACACAGTATTAAGAATGAAGTGTATGTAAACTTTTGAACGGGATCATTTATATAAATGTAACTATTATTTGTGGACTATATGTAAATGTCTTTTATGTGAAATATCTCATTCAGGTCAGTACTAAATCAAAATAAACATGCATTTTGTATGATCCCTCTTATTTTGGTTTGTTACAGTATGTAAACTTTTGACTTCAACTGTACTCTCTAAAAAACAAATCTAATTATTTTATCCAATTTAAAAAAAAAAAATTAAATATAGTTTACTTTTTTACTGGAAAAACCCAATACTATAAATATTTAATATGTTTTCACAAATAAATACTGTACAGCAGAGAAACACTTCTGCTATGAGTATTTCAGTGGGTGTTGAACTATCGTCTACATCTATAGATGGTCAACAGGAAATGAGCGCTCTAACATAGTCACCGACTTGATTAGTGAAGACATCAGTTGCTCACCCTGATTAGTCGTATATCACCAAGCAAAAATGGCTTCTTAAACAGTCTGCTGCACTTACAACAACACTTTAAGGAAAGGTATAATCCTGACATTAATATGATTAAAGAATGCAAGAACTGGACTTTGTGGGAGAATCCAAACCATTAAGCATTAAAGCCCGGGAGGTAACCGCAGGTCTTGCTGAGCAAAAGTGCAGGCCCAGTCGCTGACTCACTCTTGTTACTCTTGGAGCTTGGAGCATGACGTTTGAGGCCCTATACAGACGGCAAGCTCTGAGTGTGCAGGACAGCTCCTGCTGTTCCAGACAGACATCAGTCACACCATTGTTCTATCTCTCCTTCCTTATCAGTTTGTATCCTCAACAGACGCTTTCTTTTATTAGAACTGCTCTCCTTAACAACATGCATAACTTACTCCATCCCCCCGCCGTCAAAAGAGTAATCTACAAAAAAACTGTGGCTGGAGGCAAATGTGCTCCACTTTATGACGAATAGGTACTGTGTGTGTGTGTGTGTGTGTGTGTGTGTGTGTGTGTGTGTGTGTGTGTGTGTGTGTGTGAAGAGCTTTGGTGATAATGTGCACGCCAGTTTGTTAATGATGCTGGATTAGGAGTTACAATAACAAGGAAGTAGATCATTTGACTAACATATTTTTTTTGGTCTCAACGAATTTCTTCATGAAAGTCCACTGCATGTGGGCTGATTTTGTCTAAACATTAATAGCTGACAGTTGAGCGTTATGTTTCCATGAAGCATGCATACTCACGTGGCATGATGCCCTGGTCTGCGAGCTGCTCGCGTGTGCGCCTCTGCTGGAGTCTCAACTGAAGCACTGTGGAGGGAGCACAAACAGAAAAATTTAACTTCGGTGAGTCCTGAGTAAAAGGATAGTTCACCCAAAAATGTAAAAATGTTTCTGACCCTGCATAGACAGCAACACAACTGACACGTATAATGCCTAGAAAGGTAGTAAGGACATCATTGAAATAGTCCATGTGACATCAGTGGTTCACCTTAAATTTTATGAAGCTACAAGAATACTTGTTGAATGAAGAAATTGTTGAATAAAGTCATTATTTTTGTTTTCTTTGTGCACAAACAATTTTCTCGTAGCTTCATTAAATCTCGGTTGAACCACTATGTCACATGGACTATTTTAATGATGTCCTTACCCTGTTTTTAAAGCTTGAGTTGTGTTGCTGTCTATGCAGGGTCAGAAAGCTCTCGGATTTCCTCAAAAATATCTTACTTTGCATTCCGAAAATGAATTGAACAAAGGACTTACGGGTTTGAATCGACATGAGGGTGAGTAAATAATGACAGAAGTGTCATTTTTGGGTGAACTATCCCTTTAACTTAAGCCATAAAAACATACAATTTAAGTTGCTAGTTGCCAAGATTTCTTATTTTCATTTAGTTTAACTTGATGTACTTGAATAGCTAAGACTGAAATTGAATAAAAAAAATTACTAAAAAAGACATTTTAAAACAGCAGTGCTACACATGAAAAATCAGACAAAATTCATTTTCAATTCAACGTCTAATGTCAAAGTTAATTTGATGTCCAATAATGCGTCAAGTGAACATTGATATTTCGTTTTTTTTTTAGGTTGTGTAACCAAAATCCAACGTTAAGTAAATGTTAAATTGACGTCAAATACTGAGGTCAACCCCATTTTCATTCTCAACCAAAACGCAACATTTGTTCGACGTCGGGGTCCAACATCAACATGAAGTTATATTGACGTCCAGTGCCTGCTGGGTAGTTTTCACCATATACACTGGAGGACTACCATAATAATAACAACAAACAAATAAATAGAATTGTTTCCCCCTCCAAAGGCCAAATCTTAGTGTGTGGTATTGAGTTATTTATTTTCAAAGCATTATATTACTTCAACACCCTTGTATTAAATGTGAAAAATCAAAACTCAAAAAACAAAAAAACAAAAAGGTATACATAATTTGAATACACTGTAAAAAAATACTGTGATTTTAACTGTAAAAGACTGTAAAAATGCTACAGTAAAAACCTATTAACTGGTAAACGGGAAGTTCCCCTACTAAATACAGTGAAAAACTGTATTGGACATGTAATTTTATGGTAGTATACAGTTTTTGGAAATGGAAAAAGAATGTACAATTTACAGTGAATACCATAAATTGACATTCCCAGAATTACATTTCACATTTCATGTTTTTTCTTTCTAGTTTTTTTCTTATCAGTTGTGGGAATTAGGGTTGTATATTACATCTAATGATGTTAAATTAATGTTCATTGCATAATTTCAGTTACGATTATGGTGCTTAGTGTTTGTGCGAATGACACTGCACTCTGTAAAAACTTGCGTGTGATGAGCTTTGGATCATCATGTGACTCATCACCACATCCTTCTGGTCTTTATCAGTGCATTACAAAGCTACAAAACAGATTTCAGTACTTCAATAGGTTGGTATATTAACATTAAATCAGTTAATGAAATTATGGTAATTTAAATGTACATTTAAGTTAAATCCGTAAAAACAAAAAATGTCACTACTGTATTTTTTTACGGTAAAATTCTGGCAACCACAGCTGCTAGTTTTTTTTTTTTACTGTAGATTTAAAGGGGTAGTTGAAAAAATAAAAAATTGATGTTTATCTGCTTACCATAAAGGCATCCAAGAAGTAAGTGACTTTGTTTCTTCAGTAGAACACAAACAAAGATTTTTAACTCAAACCATTGCAGTCTGTCCGTCATATAATGGAAGTCAATGGGACCCACAGATCTGAGAGTCAAAAAAAACATACACAGACAAAACCAAATTAAACCCTGCGACATTGAGGTATTAACATGCGAAACAAGTGGTCTGTGCAAGAAAATGAACAGAATTTATATCATTTTTTACATCTGATCCACTGCAATGTCCAACTGTCCTGAGTGTGTTCACAACAGCCTGCACGTGACGTGTCAGGATAGTTGGACATTGTGATGGACCAGAGGTAAAACTGATAAAAGTACTGTTTAGTTTCTTGCACAGAACGATTGTTTAGTGCATTAAGACCTCAATGTATCGTCACGAGCCGCAGGGTTTAAATTGGTTTTGTCTGTGTATGTTTTTTTGACTCTCAAAGCCATGGGGTCCCATTAACTGCCATTATATGACTGACAGACTGCAACGGTTTGAGTTAAAAATCTTCATTTGTGTTCTACTGAAGAAACAAAGTCACCTACATCTTGGATGCCCTGGGGGTAAGCAGATAATCAGTTAAATTTTTGTTTGAACTATCCCTTTAACAGACTTCTTACTACAGTGCAGTTATTATTGGTAGTATTGCTTAGTTTTGGTGTTTATGGTAATAAATCATTTTAGAACTTAACATTTAACAATATATTCATCATCCAAAATGTATCGGGGTTGAAGGTCAACCCAAGATGTG
The DNA here is from genome assembly GCF_049309525.1 of Garra rufa. Lineage (NCBI taxonomy): Eukaryota > Metazoa > Chordata > Actinopteri > Cypriniformes > Cyprinidae > Garra > Garra rufa. The sequence goes on from NC_133361.1 coordinate 28,054,064, forward strand.
TACTTAAGTCTTAAGCAGCATCTCAACAGTTTTGACCTCAAAGGCAAACATACAACAGAACACTGTTTATAAGAGAAATCAACAACAGAACGGCGTCCAAAGCACAAAATAATAAACACTACAAAGATCCTATCAGCTTCTCGAGGTGATGTCATCTCAAGTCTTGGCTTTGGATTTGCTGCCCATAAAAAGCGAGATGCAACGTGCTACGCTTTGGATGAGGAGGCACTGGTGCGTTACCAACCAAGAACATCAAAAACGACAAGCGGGAAGGTGAAACGCAGGCTGTCACGCACAGCCTACGACATACACCCTGAATGCTAACTAGACGGCTTGGTTTATACATTTCAAAACACACAAGCGTAGGCATGTCCGTTCAGGAGAATAACACCACTCCTCTGCAAAACATTTAAAGAGGAGGATGGCAGTTGATCGTGACAAATGGGACAGCAGAGCGTGGAACATGCCCAGCAGACCCCCGCTTTCACTCGCCGGAACGCAAAAGCCAATCTGATTGGCTGCAGAATGAGGCCTAGCACACCAGTTCTGCTGAAGTCCCGAGAGAGCGACCACTCTGTCTGACTCACCCCTGCTAAAATAAACCCAGCCGTTGTGAGAACAAGGCCTGGGAAACAAGAGTTTGGAAATGGCATTGGGTGGGGGGGGTTACGTTGAAGACGTACATTCTGTATCACAGCTGAATAAAGAGTGGACAAACTGAAGGAGGGAACCGAGTGCCTCTTCTAAACCCCGAGTCCCCCCTCCTCCTTCAACAGCTTGGAACACTCCGTCCCGAATCGTGTTTTCCATTATTATCTGCGGCAGGAGGTTTCAATATTAAAGTGGTTATCCATTACAAATCAAGATCTGTGCCACCACAAAGCGGCTTTTTCAAAACAATGTGCCGAATGAAGCTTGATGGAAGAGTAATACCATAATCATCTTCACGTCAGTCCGCCGGTACAAGACATGCCTGCAGTCATCCCAGTGTTTGTTGAGCTGATGTCATTCCTGATGAACCCTCACTGACCTTTATGTGGCTCCGGGCCTCTCTCTTGAACTGTACAATAAACAAAAGGCAGCTTACATCCTTGTATGTCTTACTTCTCTAAAACCCTCTCAAGATCCAGTTGAAATCCAAAACAAAGCCTGAAGTTGCTGTCACATTCATCACTGTTGGAGGGCGAAATCAAGTCATTTCAATAGGAATCAATGCAGAGCGAAACATCCAAAGTTTCCTCACAGACATTTCGCAAAGGGTTCAAGTTAGTCAAACTCGTCACGCTTGATTTTAAAGTGACTTCTGTGTGAGCTGTGCTTTACACTGACAACACACAATGGACCTTTTCTGCCCTCGAAATTTAGCTAATTCAACCGCACCTTAACGCCAACCAGACACTATCGTAAATTAAATGAATGGGCTGTGTTATGGCTACCAAGCCTGTTAATGTTGACTAAACTGAAGCACTCTGACATTGACCTGGACTGTGCTGACAATACTGTTGCAAAAAAATATTACAGACTGTATCTTCATGGGCGCTTGCAGAGCACTGCAGAGACTGTTGGCTCGGGTTTGAGAGCTGATAAATGAATATACCATTTGGTTTACGGTTCACTGATGGGAACCATCTCAATGGCCAATAACTCACTTGAAACTCTGACAAGTGAAGCCATATATTAATAACAGTGAAGGCTGCGGAGATATCATCGTGCACTTGAAAGTCTTATTGTTGAGAAACCTGTGAAGAGGTGTTACTCCCTTAAGGCATTAAAAGCAGATAAACTTCCTGAACAGGCACGGTTAGGCAGCTAAATGATTAACTGAATCGTGAGGTAATGTTTGGGTGTGAATTTGAATGAAGACCGAGATGCTAATACAAAAAATAATAATAATAATAATGAAACTCCTGCCAACATTCATGCTCACACATCTCAACATTTATATCTACTCCAGATCTTCTCAACATGTGCTCCAGTAATAATTACCAGCTGCTATGAGCTACACTATTTTCCCAGTGTCCTTCACTCATGTTAAGCATCAGCTTCCCCATTTTAATTCACCCCGACACGGAATTTTAAGAAGATTTCAATCTGTTTGCATTTACCCCTGCAGACATTCAAGGTCTCCACTTCAAGGCAGGCCATGGAGCGGAGAGACGGATCGGAGAGCTGCCGTGTCTGGAGTCCCATGGATTGCTGTGAGAAATGAGGGCTGAGGCAAAACGGTGAGATCTGGATTGAAATCCCCCAGCGTGTTGTTCGATTTCAGAGCGTTCCGACAAGTTCCTTCACCGGTTCTGTCTCTAGACTGCTTGTGTGAGTGTTTGTGGGTGTGTAGTTCTCAGCAAGAGTCAGCGCTCTCTGCAGCTCCAGCTTCGTCACTGACTGACAGGAGAGGCGGGACTACAGAGCTACAGAGCTGCAGCTGTTAACCCTCAACAGCACTGAACACTGGGTAAATACAATAGTTCCTATTCTTAAACAATAAAGAGGAAGTCAATGCAAAAAATAGGCAAGTACAACCACAGCTTCCCACACTTCTATTATACGCTACTTCAGTTTTAGAAGTGAGTACTTGAATTTTGTACCTTTTTTCCTTTGCAAACATGTTGTCATGGAACAAAAATGACAAAAACAAGCAAGCAGCACCCCAGGGATGTCTCTGTTTGTCTCTGTCACTTAGTGTCGACATAAACTATTCATATTCAGGGTTTACAGATGAAAGTCAACATTTCGGTCTTCTCATTTATATTTCAGCAATCCGCCTTTCTAATAAAGCACTATGTGTCTCATGGGGAATTCGAGCAAAAATGCCATTAAATTTCTTATCTACATGCAGGGATGTTTTTTTCATAAGCGCTGGAGATTAATATTGCAGAGAGGGAAAGAACATATTTAAACACAGCCTATCTGAATCAGCCAAAGTGATTAAACACAATGGAACAGGAACGTCCTGGGGGAAAGCAATAGGGAACATTGTCCCGGGCCCACTGAGGTCCTGTGTGGTTTAGTTTATTAGGGATAGTGAAATGAGATTTTTGAGGAAAACATTCAGTGGAGATCAGTGGGTTAAAGGTCCAAATTGCAGTTTCAAAGAGCTCTATGCGATCCCAGCGAGGAATAAGGGACTTAAATTTGTATACTTTTTAACCACAAATGCTCGTCTTGCACTAGTCATGTAGTCATGTTGAAAAGGTCACACGTGACGTACGCGAAAGTACTGACCCAGTGTTTACAAAGTGAAAATGCAAAAAAGTGAAATGTCCTTTACCCTAAAAAAAAAAAAAAAAAAAAAAAAAAAAAGGTAAAACAACATTGGGCAATTTTGAAATTGAAGAAAATCGTTTGTAGGGCTAAACGATTAATAGAAAAGGAATCAAAAAAAATTCAGAACCCATAACTGACGTTATTTTCCCCTGTCCATTATTTTGTTTTTTCATCCCTTAAATGCATACCTTGGGTCTTTAGCGACTTGGATATGTAGTAATGATTGGCAACACATTCATGCATTTAAAGGGTTAATCCTGGTAATGCTTTCCCCTTAAAGTAGTAGTTCACTTTCAGAACAAAAATTTACAGATAATATACTCACCCCCTTGTCATCCAAGATTGTTATGTCTTTCTTCAGTTGTAAGGAAATTATGTTTTTTGAGGAAAACATTTCAGGATTTATCTCCATATAAAGGACTTCTATGGTGCCCCCGAGTTTGAGCTTTCAAAATGCAGCTTCAAATGGCTCTAAATGATCACAGCAGAGGAAAGAAAGGTCTTATCTAGCAAAACGATCAGTTATTTTCTAAAAAAAAAAAAAAAAAAAAACCTCAAATAACCTCAAATTAACCTCAAATGCTCATCTTGTCTAGCTCTCTGTGTAGAGATTAAAAAGTATATAAATTGTAAATGTTTTTTAGAAAACAACAGATTGTTTCACTAGATAAGACCCTTCTTACTCGGCTGGGATCATTTAGAGCCCTTTGAAACTGCATTTAAACTGCATTTTGGAAGCTCAAACTCGGGGGCACCATAGAAGTCCATTATATGGAAAGAAATCCTGAAATGTTTTCCTCAAAAAAAAAAAAAAAAAAAAAAAAAAAAATTCTTTACGACTGAAGAAAGAAAGACATGAACATCTTGGATGACAAGGGGGTGAGTACATTATCTGTAAATTTTTGTTCTGAAAGTGAACTACTCCTTTAAAACATAATACCATGTGTAGTCACAGACGAAGAACAAACTGTGCATGACTTTTCCAACGTGATTACGTAATGCAGGAAGTCGAAGTAGTGGTTAAAAAGTATACAAATGTGTATTCATTTCGAAAATGAACAATCGTTTTGCTAGATAAGATCCTTATTTCCTGTCTGGGATTGTGTAGCGTCCTTTGAAGCGCATTGAAACTGCATTTTGGACCTTCAACCCATTGAGGTCCACTATATGGAGAAAATCCTGGGATGTTTTCCCTCAAAAACCTTCATTTTTGGATGAGGGTGAGTAAATCATCACAAAATTTTTATTCTGAAAGTGAACTAATCCTTTAACTGGTCCTAAAGAAGCCCTATATAAAGGTTACCAAACCCAGATCGGACTTGTTCCGTAAAAAAGTGTTTACATACGATGCATTCCTATTTTCAAATACAGCTCAACAGAGTGGATCAAAACAGAAGGGTCTTGAGACATTTTTGACCCTCTTAAAAATGTTTCTTTACTTTATCGCTTATTTTGTATTTGAGATGTTTTGACTGTGTGACCCCAAAGTGAGTTATATTATTAATATTATTATTAACTTGGCACGCTATCTGAAAAATAGAACCCTTAAGGGGAAACTAAAATATAAATATAAATACATAATTAAAAACAAAATGCAAAGCAAAAGCCAAAAACGTCCATCTGCATGAGTACAGCTGCAGTGTCTGTGTTCTACAGGGAATTTGTTTAAAAATAATAAATAAATTTAGATTAGTTTGTTGTTGAATGACATTTTGACACATTGTGTCTACCCATAAAACGACATATTTTAGTAACAACTGAACTTCGATTGGATCGGTTTATAAAATGAGACAATACCAAGACTCCTATGTCAATATATTATAATGCGTGGGTCTCCAGATAACCTGTGAGAACATAGTCATAAATGTTTCAGTAGGGGAATTTGCAAACAGCGGTGACGTTAAGTTTCACTGCAGCTAGACGGGTGGGTTGAAAAGAGGAAGGATGGGTACGGTCTGTCCTCCAGCCTGAGCAGGAACAGATCATGTTGATTCAGCCCAGTGCAGCAAACCTCTACGAGTTCATAATATCTTTAGGCAGCAGCGAGCAGGAATCAATTATGACAAAAAAACAAAAAAAACAAGAAAAGAGTGTTCCTTTAACTGGTGCAGTTACTCTGATAAATGACATTCACTCAAACTCATAACTTAGTATCTCGAAGCTGATAAAAAGCAGAAATTATGCCTTGTATTAGGATTTATTGCGGGACTCTTTCAACTTTATCATCTTATGCTGAATGTTATGAGGTGGTCCGTTGCACATTATGTTCTCATGAAGTACACCTTGTACCAGGGTTGTAACCACATGAGGGTGGTGCCCCCCAAAATTCATAACTGTGGTCGATTGGTATTGTTTTTCAATGCCACCCCAACAAGATTTGCTTACATCTTTGCCTTGAACAGCATCCATCAAAGTAAAACACATTGGCCATAACCAAAATCAAAAAATCCTGGTCACACAATAAATGAATATGATCAAATACAATCAAGTAAAAAAAGACAGATGCGTTTGATGCGTTAAAATATACAGCTACCTAATAATTTAGGAAAACATTACCAAATTTGCTGGTCTGTGGTATCTAACCCAAATACTGCATCAAATATGGCAAAATATCTTGCAAGCAGCAAGAGTTGCCACATACAACAAGGACTTGACATTTGTAAGGGTCATTAAATAAACAGGGTAATTCTGAGGTTGTGTTTAATATTGAAAGGTCAAAATGAGTCATGGTTTCAAGTCTATTTCAATGCAAGAAGTCTGAGAAACTGTTGACTGACACAGAGCTAGATGAATAAAGTCTTGTATAGTGATTAGAAATACACACATGCCTGGTGGGGTCTCTGTTTACTTCCTTTCTGCACTAAATTACCCAGCAGCCCGAGGACACATTGACTTTCTCAAGGGCAAGGATGTCCGTAGGGAGTGAGACATGAACTCTTTCTGCGGTCAGATAGATGTCAACGTGTAGTTCTGAAAGGTTCACTGCCATTTCACCCACTGGACCATCTCTTAAGTGCTTTCTTATTAGGGTCCATATACTAGAAACTTTGGCCAGGATTGTAAAAGCCAGACAGAAGGAAAAGACGATAACATCAGAGTGACCAGCACTCAAAGAATTCAACATCATTTTTTAAAAATGGCCAAATGTAAATAGACAGTTCACTTGAAAATGAAAAAAAAAAAAGTGTGGTCATTTACTCACCCTCATGTCATTGCAAATCCTTTTGACTGATTTTCTTCTTTGGAGCACAAAAAGACAATTTCTGAAGAATGCCCTGTTTTCTGTTTTCTATTAAATAATAATTAAGGGGGACTTGATTGGGGATGTTGGAAACAAATTATTTGGTTTTGTGAACTGATAAATGGATTCACCAAAAGGACTTAAAAGAACGGTTTGTTCATAAATCATTCATTGCTATTTCTCTCATGAAGGCACTAGGAGGATGTTGCATAGAGCGGTTTTTATTTTACTTTTGTTTTAGCCTAAGAGATGAAGTTCTCATTCATTTAAATGTTGGCACCATGCTGCTTTTAATGATTAATAATTATATGTCTATAAGTAGTTAAAGTCTTTGGTTCTTTTAATTGTGATGATTTGACTCACATTTAACAAAAACCCACCAATTCACTATCTCAACATATTAGAATATGGTGACATGCCAATCAGCTAATTAACTCAAAACACCTGCAAAGGTTTCACCTGCAAAGCCTTCAAAATGTTTTCTCAGTTTGGTTCACTAGGCCACACAATTAAGGGGAAGACTGCTGATCTAAAAGTTGTCCACAAGACAATCATTGACATCCTTCACAAGGAGGGTAAGCCACAAACATTCATTGCCAAAGAAGCTGGCTGTTCACAGAGTGCTGTATCCAAGCATGTTAACAGAAAGTTGATTGGAAGAAAAAGATGCACAACCAACCGAGAGAACTGCAGCCTTGAGAGGCTTGTCAAGCGAAATCAATTCAAGAATTTAGGTGAACTTCACAAGGAATGGACTGAGGTTGGGGTCAAGGCATCAAGAGCCACCACACAACGACGTGTCAAGGAATTTGGCTACAGTTGTCGTATTCCTCTTGTTAAGCCACTCCTTGTTAAGGACTTGTTTAGTCCTCTTTTCAGATGAGAGCAAGTTTTGTATTTCATTTGGAAACCAAGGTCCTAGAGTCTGGAGGAAGGGTGGAGAAGCTCATTGCCCAAGTAGCTTGAAGTCCAGTGTTAAGTTTCCCCAGTCTGTGATAATTTAGGGTGTAATGTCATCTGCTGGTGCTGGTCCACTGTGTTTTTTGAAAACCAAAGTCACTGCATTTGTTTACCAAGAAATTTTAGAGCACTAAATGCTTCCTTCTGCTGACTAGCTTTTTAAAGATGCTCATTTCATTTTCCAGCAGGATTTGGCACCTGCCCACACTGCAAAAAGCACCAAAAGTTGGTTAAATGACTATGGTGTTGGTGTGCTTGACTGGCCAGCAAACTCACCAGACCTGAACCTCACAGAGAATCTACAGGAGTATTGTCAAGAGGAAAATGAGAAACAAGAGACCAAAAAAATGCAGGGGCTTCCATACCACCTCAGCAGTGCCACAGACTGATCACCTCCATGCCACGCTGAATTGAGGCAGTAATTAAAGCAAAAGAAGCCCCTACCAAGTATTGAGTACATACACAGAAAATGAACAAACTTTCCAGAAGGCCAACAATTCATAAAAAATGTTTTTTTTTAATTGGTCTTATGAAGTATTCTAATTTGTCGAGATAGTGAATTGGTGGGTTTTTGCTAAATGTGAGCCAAATCATTACAATTAAAAGAACCAAAGACTTAAACTACTTCAGTATGTGTGCATTGAATTTATTTAATACACGAGTTTCACAACTTAAGTTGAATTACTGAAATGAATGAACTTTTCCACGACATTCTAATTTATCGAGATGAACCTGTATATATAATTTTTAATAAATTTCTTCATGAAACTCAGAGACGTGGATTCGTACGACACTTCAATTACTATACGACCTTGGTGTTTGTCAAAAACAGTAGGTAATCCAGCCAGGAATTTTTACGTGGGTGGTGGGAAAAAAACGAAAGCATTCAGGATTCAGACAACAATAAAAAAAATAAAAATAAAAGACTACTTACACCATTTTCTCCCCCTGAGAAACAATTATGTCTGAATCAGGCTTAGGTTAAAATTGGGTAACTCTTCGCTATTTACACTGTTTAGAGTATCATGTTTTCAGTAGGGCTGTGCGATTAATTGAAATCGTATCGAAATCACGATGTGAACCTGCACGATTTCTAAATCGCCTTACAGCACGATTTTTTGCACGCACTCGACTGATACTTTTCCCGCAGAATGCTATTTGAACCGATCACAACACAGCGTGCCTAAACAGACAGCAAGAACATGCCAACCGTCATGCTTGAAACCAGAAATGGTCATGCTGGTTTTTCTTAGCAGAAAGCAGCTAGACTCTGCCAGTGTGGTCCGGGTTGTTGTTTTTTCAAACACACGCACGCACATACGCACACACATACTTACTTTTTGCCATAGGTCTGTTCCAAAGACATTTTGTTCTACCTTTACTAGGCACGGTTCGAAATTGTGAACGTTTTGGTCGCATATGCTCCCAAAATTTTATCTGAGTGACCTGAAATTATATTTGGGAGCATTCGTCCCACCACTCACACAGGGGCATAATTTTCACTGGGGACATGCTTTTCAAAATCCTGTTTGTGTCCTCCCATATTTCAAATGGTTTTGTTAAAATAATCTTTTTTATTGTAGAATGCACGCACAGCGCCGTTGAGAGTCTCGCACGATCGTTAAAACGAAACCAAAAGAGAAACGCGGACGCACATTCAAAAGCAATTTTAATATCCCGCGTTTAGAGAGCGACTCCTCAATGCGCGCAAATTAGGTTACATAAAATATCTAGTGTAGCTTTCGTGCTAGCAAAGATACACGGAGGCAGTATGCAACTGAACTCAGCGGTCTCGTTTTTATTGAATGCTCGTCTTAACAACACATCAGACAGCGCGTTCCCCAACTACTCTCTTTCTTAAAGGGGAACGTACCGCATAACCATGTATGTGTGTGAACGTCGGTGCTGTGTGAATTGTGTCTCTTATTCAATTGTGTGTGAGGTGCTTGTATCTACTCCTACACAGGTCCCCCCAGAATTCACCAACACCGGCAACATTAGTTTTCCTGGAGCTCGAACTTGTCTCCCTGAACGTGTAAAGCATCGTGAGCCTGCACTATGCTGAACTTCCTTGGCAGACGAACTCTCCACCCTGGAGTCCTCCGCCTTGTTGGTAGCTGGCCGCCCTCTCCTAGGGGCTGCCGCTGGAACCATTGGCTGATTAGGCTCCCCATGAGCCGGTTTAAGTCGGTCAACTGTAACTCGTTCAGGACGGCCTCCAATGTCGACCAGAAACGATTTGACTCCAGCCTCCAGAACACGAAATGGCCCATCGTATGGGGGGCGCAATGCATTCCTGTGAGCGTCACGCCGAATGAAAACAAACTCAGCTGTAGAGAGGTCCATGGGGACCCAAACTGCTGTCATGCCATGCTGAGAGGTAGGTACTGGTTTGAAAGCATTGACTCGCTCTAAAAGGGCAGGCTGGTCAGAGGGTAGGGCCCATGGCCTTGTACTGTCTGGAATGAAATCCCCTGGCACACGCAATGTCTGACCATACACCAACTCCGCTGAGGAAGTTTGCAGATCCGCTTTAGGAGCTGTCCGCAGGCCCAGCAGGACCCAAGGTAGCCGCTCCACCCATCTGTCGTCTGTCAGACTGGCCCTAAGGGCAGTCTTGAGGGAGCGATGAAAACGTTCGCAAAGGCCATTGGCCTGCGGGTGGAAAGCTGTGGTACGGTGAAGTTGCACTCCAAGCACTTGAGCGATCTCTGCCCACAACTCAGATGTAAACTGAGGGCCGCGGTCAGAAGTTATATCTGATGGAGTGCCGAAACGTGCCACCCAGGTGTCGATAAAGGCCCGTGCGACCTCTGCCATAGTCGTCGAGCTCAACGGCACTGCCTCTGGCCACCTAGTAGTTCGATCCACCATAGTCAAAAGGTGAGTAAATCCACGGGAGGGTGGCAAAGGACCCACCAGGTCAATGTTAACATGGTCAAAACGTCGTTCAGGCACCTCAAAAAGCTCCAGTGGTGCTTTGATGTGTCGTTGTACTTTCGCCCGTTGACATGCAATGCAAGCTGAAACCCAGTTCCGAACATCCTTTTTCAACCCATGCCACACAAACTTTGACGAGACCAGTTTCTGCGAAGCTTTCCGCCCGGGGTGTGATAAACTGTGGACTTTGTCAAACACTGCTCGTCTCCACTGCGTGGGAACCACTGGACGTGGGTGGCCCCTGGAGATATCACACATCAGTGTAGCTCCAGCCTCCGTAAAGCGAACATCAGCTATCTTTCAACCTGAGGTAGCTGTTCTGTATGCTTGCACCTCTGGATCAGATTGTTGGTCAGATGCTAAACAGGCAAAGTCGACACCCAAGTGCACGGCATGCACAGCGGCCCTGGAAAGGCAATCTGCCACAGCATTACGTTTTCCTTCAATGTGCCTAATGTCTGTTGTGAACTCAGATATGAAGGTCAAGTGACGTTGTTGTCGTGCTGACCAGGGCTCAGAAACTTTAGACATGGCCAGAACCAAAGGTTTGTGATCAACGAATGCTGTGAAAACTCGTCCCTCTAAAAAGAAGCGGAAGTGCCTCACTGCTAGGTACACTGCAAGCAACTCCCTGTCAAATGCACTGTACTTCTGCTCATTTGGGCGGAGCTGTCGACTGAAAAATGCAAGAGGTTGCCAAACGCCATTTACAAACTGTTCATGTACCGCACCTACAGCACAGTCTGAGGCATCAGTAGTGATAGCAATGGGGGCGTCAGGAATCGGATGAGACAGCATGGTTGCTTGTGCTAAGGCGAGTTTAGCGTCTTCGAATGATTTGGTCATCTCCTCTGACCATGTGATCTGTTTGTTCCCTTTAAGGGCCTTGTACAAAGGATGCATGAGTGCAGCTGCCCGTGGAATGAAACGGTGGTAAAAATTTACCATTCCCAAAAACTCTTGCAGTGCTTTGGTTGTGTGGGGAGCGGGAAACTCTGTAATAGCCTCAACTTTGGATGGTAAGGGAAACGCCCCTTCACTTGTAATTCAATGGCCAAGAAAGTCTATTACGGTCAAGCCAAATTTGCACTTCGCAGGGTTAATTATTAAGCCATGCTGGCTGAGGCGAATGAACAGAGATTGCAGATGGGCTAGGTGTTCTTCCATCGAGACACTAGCAACCAAGATGTCGTCCAAGTATACGAATAAAAAATCTAGGCCTCGTAGGATTGAGTCCATCATTCGCTGAAAGGTTTGTGCCGCATTTTTGAGGCCAAAGGGCATCCGCAAGAACTCAAATAGGCCAAACGGTGTTATCACAGCAGTCTTAGGGATGTCCTCGTGGTAGACTGGCACCTGATGGTATCCCCGAATTAGGTCCACTTTTGAAAAAATTGTTTTTCCAGCAAGGCGAGCGGAAAAATCCTGAATGTGTGGAACTGGGTATCGGTCTGGCGTAGTGACATCATTAAGACAATATCGATAATCCCCACAGGGGCGGCAGCCGCCATCCGCTTTGGGGACCATGTGGAGGGGTGAAGCCCAAGGACTATTAGAGCGTCGCACTATACCCAGTTTTTCCATGTTAGTGAACTCGGCCTGGGCAACTGCCAGTTTCACTGGATCAAGTCGTCGAGCCCGGGCATAAACTGGCGGCCCGGACGTAGATATGTGATGTACGACCCCATGGCTGGCCACTGTTGAGGAGAAGGTGGGCTTAGTGAGATTTGGAAATTCACCCAGCAGTCGAGTGAACTGACAGTCATCTGTTAAAGCGCTGGATAGAGTAGTCGTAGGAAAGGTGCTCTTTGAACAGGGTAAAACGTTGAAGCCTTCTGCCGTTACTAAACAGCAATTTTTCACATCAACCAACAGTCCATTGGTGCACAGGAAATCTGCTCCCAAAAGGGGCCTACTCACATCCGCTAACACAAACTCCCATGTAAAAGGTTGTCCATTGAAGCAGAGTGGTACTAGCCGTTTCCCATATGTGCGTATTTTACCTTGATTGGCTGCCTCAAGTTGTGGGCCGGCCTCGCCCAAGCGTTTGTCCACTGAAGACGCAGGCAGGACACTAACCTGTGCACCCGTATCACACAGGAAATGTCGGCCTGATAACGAGTCTGTGATGAACAGCAGGTAGGCAGTGTCGTTTGCTACTATGCTACTAACTGTAGGCATGCCGCGGGACTCACTAAACGTGCATGGGGGCCGACACTTTTTGGCCTTCATCCCGAACCGAGCGTGAAAGAAACACAGTCCTTGCTCATTTGATAGCTGCACAACGGGAGCTTGTCGTTCATTTGTGTGTCGTGTCGCCACTTTTATAACAGGGTACACAGATGTAGCCATAGACTCAGTTGTCACACATTTATGCGATGCTGCCTGGTATTCATCTGCCAACTGTGCCAGTTCTCTGTAATCAGTCACTTTAGTATTTGCCAGAGCTGTACGAACACGTTCTGGTAACTGTTGTAAAAACAACTCCTTAAACAGAAAGCAGGGCTTATGCTCACCAAGTAGTGCTAGCATGTGATCCATTAATTCGGACGGACGAGAGTCTCCGAGGCCAGGCAGGGAAAGTAAACGGCGTGCTCTTTCAGTCTCTGATAAACTGAATGTCTTTAACAAATACGCCTTCAGCGTAGAATATTTGTCACGAGCGGGGGGATTTTCCAGAATGCTGATCGCTCGCGCGGCTGTGGAGCTGCCAAGGGCTGCAACGACATAGTAATATTTTGTGTCGTCCGCGGTAATGTCACGTAATGTGAACTGAGCCTCTGCTTGAGCGAACCACACGACCGCTTGTTGCTCCCAAAACTCCGGCAGCTTCAGAGATACAGCGTTCGTCGACATCACAAATAAACGATTTGTTCTGCGTCGGGGTCACCAATGTAGCTTTCGTGCTAGCAAAGATACACGGAGGCAGTATGCAACTGAACTCAGCGGTCTCGTTTTTATTGAATGCTCGTCTTAACAACACATCAGACAGCGCGTTCCCCAACTACTCTCTTTCTTAAAGGGGAACGTACCGCATAACCATGTATGTGTGTGAACGTCGGTGCTGTGTGAATTGTGTCTCTTATTCAATTGTGTGTGAGGTGCTTGTATCTACTCCTACACTAGGCAGTTATTAGTATGTGGGCTATATTTGCACTTTGTATATTGAAAGAGTAGCCTACTATCATGTGCTTGTTAAACATCTGCAGTCAGAATCAGCCATGAAAAATCAAGATCAGTGCATTACTAAAAAGAAATTGGGACATTTTTTTGGTGCTCCTAACTTTTTTCACCTGCTAGGTGATTTTTTTCCCTGCCTTCTGTTTTAGAGACATGTTACACGTCTTTGATAAAGATCTAATTGTTTTCCTTTAAAAAATGTTTTAGAATCACACTGTAAAACATGTCTGTGTCAAAATCGTGATTAAAATCGAAATCGCAATACTGTTCAAGAAAATCGTGATAGGTTTCTTTTGTCCATATCGCACAGCCCTAGTTTTCAGGCAATAAATCAAAAGTTCTTCCGACAATAATTTATACACTTTGTTCATGAAATAGACACTGACACACTCAAACGTGTCATCGGAGAAGTGTTAATTTCAGTAAATATCAGTTTTTCAGCTTTAAAAAGGCATAATTTTTTTCATTTTGTTTTGGATTAACATTATTAATTTTAGTGCATGACTAGACAAAATACTAAAGAATTCAAACATCTACTATTTACCTGTTACCAAACATAGCATGAAAATAATGATCAGCTTATTGGTATTGTCCAGAATGTTACTTAATAGTAACTTTAAGCGGCCCAAGATATTCTACAAAAAAAAAAATCCACCTTTTGTGTTCCACAAAAGAATGAAAACCATAGAGCTTTGGAACATACAGAGGGTGTATAAAGAACAAAATAAAGATTATTTCTGAATGATCAACCGTTCCTTTGAGTTACAGCCAAACAAAAACCACAACATGACTGCAAGCCTAAGAATCCTTTATATCTGAGACTTTCTGCAATCATATTTGACGCAAAATCTATCACGTTAGTTTACCAGTGGTGCACCCGAACACGAGCCAAGAACACTTTGGAAAAGAGTTAAAGGGAGCACTTAAGACATGATTACATGTTGGCGTTCATATGCAATTCCTGTGTAATTCCCCACGTCTTACCGCAAACAAATTTCTCAACCTTCTGGCAGGCCCCATTTTCTTAGTGTCAAATCGGGGCGGTAGTTTAACGGATGAGGAGGAAATAGGAGCTTGGGAGCAGAGTTATGGCCTAAGGGCCCGAGCAAATGGGCTCACTCACCGTTCTTGCGCTCTTTAATGGGTGGAAGGCTCTGAGTGGGCTGCAGAGACAATTCCTCCAGGTCATGGGTCACCGCTTCGCTCCGTGGGCTCGGCACCAGCACCCCCATCGCGCCCGAGTCACCCTCCACTCCCAGACTCCCCTGGGGCTCCATATCTCCTCAGGGGGAGAGGCAAGGGTCTCTCCCTGGAAACTACCACTGCGACTGGCGGGAATCTCGGACTACAGTCTGCCAGAAAAACAAAAAGAAAAAACAAAAGCTTTCAAGTGTTTTGCAGCCCTTGTAAGCATTAGAAAACCCTAATGGAGCTGAAAGTTGTTGTTGTTGGGGTGTGGTGGCAAATCTAATTTAGTCGCATGTGGCTTATTGTTAATAAACTTTAACTGGGCCAGAAATGTGGCTCAAAGGTTAATGTATCCATTTGTATCACATTGCTAAAATCCAAACCACATTTTGTTGTAAACTGGTAATGAAAACACTCTTATTATTTCATACAGCTTCCTTTAATAGCTCGATCAAAATCTGACCAGCCAACCCCCCCATCTTGAACTATCCACTCCCATGCATTTAATCAAATAAGTTTGATGGTCCTCCCAGTTAACCTATAAAGAAAGCTCTTAAATCCTTATGGCTGATGTTTGAAAGTGCAAGTTGTATAAGTCTTGTTGTGGCTCCAATCCAAGACGCGTTATATGGGAGTATATCCAGGGAGCACGTCTGGCCCAGCTGTTTAATGTGTTCTTCTGACAGATGCTTTACATCTTGGTACATAGAAAGGCCACTTAGGACAACTTTGTCTGCAATATCTGCTCAATCTAATTTTGCAATGTGCTGCACTGGAAAATATATGCAACCACATTTCATGGTTCGGACATGGAGATTTATAAAGCAAACATTTGAAATGACCGCAGGGCTCCATTAAGTACAAGACATGTTGGATTCAAAACATGTCACATTGCAAAATTATGATCAACATATCAGGAATACCTGTATATACTGTATGTAGTTATGCACAGATTGATGTAGACTAGTCATGCATACTAATCACTTGGCCTTGTTAAAGGGATAGTTCACCCAAAAATGGAAATGCTGTCATTCATTACTCACTGTCATGTCGTTCCAGACACGAAATACCTTTGTTCATCTTCAGAACACAAATTAAGATATTTTTGATGAAATCCAAGAGCTTTCAGACCCTGCATAGTCAGTTGGGTGAACTATCCCTTCAAATGCCCAGAACTAAAATATATATGTTTGCCTATGTGGTCAAAGTTACATGTTTACAATTAAAAGTCTATTAAAACTAAGAAAAAATAAAGCATACTAAAATACTGCTTTAAAGAAACAGTTCTATTACTGGGATGCTGAAACGATATTTCTTATTTACTTTATTTCTAGCATTTCCAAGTCAGCAATACAAGGTTATAAAATAATGACTACCTAATGTACATTTTCTTGATTCGGTGGCTCCAAAAATTATTTGGACTCTGAAACAACAACTAAATACACAAATGAACAAATAAGTGTTGTATACTTGTCTAAAATGTACTGTATTTTGTATATGCTGTATATGCTTTTATGCTAAAAATCATAAATATTTCCTACTGCAAATTTATCAAAACTTAATTTTTGATTAATAATATGCATTACTAAGAACGTCATTTGAACAACTGTAAAGAAGATTTTCTCAATATTTAGAATTTTTTGCACCCTCAGATTCCAGATTTTCAAATAGTTGTATCTTGGCCAAATATGGTCATAACAAACCATACATTAATGGAAAGCTTATTTATCCAGCTTTCATATGATGTATAAATCTCAATTTCAAAACATATGACTGGTTTTGTGGAGCAGGGTCACAAATCATAAAGATCAATCAATAATTATGAATTTGTTCAGAAAAAGTGAAGCAAATTCGTAATGAAGCTCTGTCGTTATTTGGTTCCACATGCCATTTGGTTTGAAATTTTTTTTAAATGCAATGAAAAATCATACATATAAAAAAAAACTGTTACTGTCTTTTGGCATTAAAATAGTACTGTCAGATGCGCAGTGAAAAAGCATGGACAGTTATTTTTCTGTCTGACCTTATTAAATATGCATTTGTAGGATTTCCCTTTCAGACGCAAAATTTATAGGAGGACAGTATTAAAATGAATCACGCTACGCGATTTACTAACATTTACGCCTGTCAAATTACTGGTATTATTTAAACACCCAAAAAAAGCATGTCTTAAAGTAAGCGGTAATTTGCACTGCTCCTGGTAGATTGCGCTGGCCATTATGGAAATTATCTGGCTGCGTCTGCGTTCTTTAATGTGCGCTTTGTCAGTAAATCACACTGAGAATTTTCCCCTTCCATCTAACACTAATTTGCCCTGTTTAGTAATTCTGGCCCTAAATCTTTTGGTAAGATTATCAAATATCTCTTAACACAGTCTAAGAATCAAATTAAGATTCCGAAGTACACTTCTACTGAAATAACGGAGACAATTCAAATATGCTTCTCTTTGGAATGCTATAAAATTAACTTGAAATGTATTGTGCGTGATGTCTCCTCAGAAAGCTCAGTCTGTTCTCTTTCCAGAAGGATGAGAACTAAAAAAGCAGCATGAGAGTAGACAGACTGACTGATGGGATGTGGAGCTATACTGTAGGTATCCAGCTATGTAAATGCTCCTGTCAAAGACTAATCCTGCACTTGGCTGTTCTAGCCATCCATGCCAAGCTGAAGACAAAGTGGGGTTTGGCAAAACCACAGCATCTGCGCATTCTACCCTGACTGAGTCTGTCTGGATTGCTTCACAATAGAGTTTATAGTCTCATAAGAAGTGTGGAGGTTTGCCTATGTGTAATGTGATGGACTGGACAAAGACAACAAAAACAAAGCCTTTAAATCAACCATACGAGCCAGGGTTGGTTATGTTGTGAGAGAAGACTCTTGCTTCACTGATGTTCCAGAAAACTCCCACCACCTTCTCATGGTGGTGCTCTTCTCTCTGGAGACTTCAGCTCAGCAATGCTGAGAACATGCACAGGCGCATCCCTACGGGTCCATGCTTTTTATTCCGAAGCCACGGGTCTCACAACAGCCAATGAATGATTATGGGTTGGCGTAGACTTGGCACAAGTGTTACAAACATCCTCCGCCCACTGCACGGTTATCTAGAAAAGTCTAGTTTCTATTATAGCCACCGTAAATAAAAAGGTCTTATGACGGTATTACAGTGCTAAAGGGATGTGAGGCACTTCAGTAGTGCAGCGTACAAAAGATAACATCAGTAAAATAACATTTGCCATAGTTTTTATTACTTTTTGCCTACCTTAAAACCTTGTTATCTAGTTTTATCCATCGATTAGGGGGTGCTATAATCCTCATCTGTTAAATTTCTCAGTTAAATTGCCTGGATAAATCAAAATGCATGTTATTTGTTATTTAGTACTGACCTGAATAAGATAAAAGGTATTTACATATAGTCCACAAGAGAAAATAATAGAATTCTTAAAAATTACCCTGTTCAAAAGCTTACATACACCTGTTTTTTAATATAAATTTTGAGGGACTCATATGCAACTATTACAAAAGGTGCAAATGCTCACTGATGGTCCAGAAGGAAAAAAAAACGATGCCTTAAGAGCCGGGGTGTGTAAACTTTTGAACAAAATGAAGACGTGCACATTTTTCTTATTTTGCATAAATATATATATTTTTTCCATTTACTACTGCCCTTCAGACGCTACAGAAGATACTTACGTTTCCCAGAAGACAAAATAAGTTACATTTACCCTGAGCTTCAAATTCCAAAAGTTTTCACCCCCTTAATACATTGTGTTTCCTTCTAAATCATCAGCAAGCTTTTGAACCTGCTGTAATAGTTGCATATAAATCCCATGTATGTCAAGTGTATGTAACTTCTGAAGTAATTTTTATAAATGCAACTATTATTTTCTCTTGTGAAATATCTTGTTCAGGCCAGTGCTAATTAAAAAAAAATAACTTGCATTTTGTATGATCCCTCTTAATTTGGTAAAATAATTAACATTTTTCATATTCTGCAAGGTGTTTGTAAACTTTTGACCTAAATTGTAAATAAATAAAAATACCAAAAACAGCAATGTGGCAGTACAATACAAAGTCTCATGCAACAGTCACACAAAAACAGAACGACAAAAATCCATCGCACACAGTTTAATTCACAACTGCATTTTTAATCCTAACTGCCCTTTCAAATGATTAAATGGGTTTTGAATGAATTGTCTGTATTAAAATCATTTGTAATTCTACTTCCTTTAAAGTAACTATGATGGACAACTGCCCAAAGAAAACCAGCTTAATGTTATCAAAAAGGTCTACAACTGACAAAATGACAACCCTGCAACAATAACTTTCATTCTAATCTGTCCCTGCAGAAGATTTACCTGTCCTAACAGCAGAATGCTTTGTGCCACAGCGTTCCTTAAGAAGATCTCTAGGTCATGATGCCTCTGAAACAGAAAGGAATATGCTGTCAGTAGATGAAACAGAACAACAACAGGTTTAAATCTTCCCATTAGCAGTTTTCCATAGGTGAAAGCAGAAACATTGTACCTCATCCGGTTGCAGAACAGCATGTGAAGAAGAGGGCAAGGAAAGGGAAGGGTGGTTTGCATCTAATCAATGCAGTTGCTGTGGAAACGCTAATCTGCCTGTGCGCTGATTAATAGCTAAACAATAGGATGACAGATATTTATGGATGTGTGCCACTCCACAGAAGAGGCCATCAAGAGATATGGTAAACAAGCTTATGAGAGTCTGCACTCAAGCCTCAAACGGAACCTCCGCAAACAAGAGCATAAATATTCATTGAAGCACAAGACAAACATTCAGCTGTGCTGCTTCTCTACTGCACATCTGAAACTCTGTGATAACATACACGACTAAATTTTAAATGCAACGTCTAACTAAAAACTGTATATTTGTATGTTTGAAAATTAGGCACACTAAGTGTTATATAAAAAACAAACAAACAAAAAAACAATACTTTTTGTGAATGGATGTTGAAGACTGACACAGAAGAGAAGAAACTGTTGAATGAATTGTTATTTTTGTTTTCTTTGCACATAAAAAGTATTCTCGTAGCTTCATAATATTACGGTTGAACCACTGATGTCACAGACTATTTTATTGATGCACTTACTAACTTTCTGGGCCTTGAACATGGTAGTTGTGTTTCTGTCTATGGGTCGGAAGCTTTCAGATTTCATTAAAAAAAAATGATCTAAAAAATTTGTGTTCTGAAGATAAACGAAGATCTTACAAGTTTGGAACGACACCTCGGGTGTGCATTATTTTCTAAGAATTCTACGGCCCGTCGTCAATTATTCCTTACATAATTGGGGGCTTTACGCATGCGCGGTAAGGCGAATTTGATGTTTTCCTACGTTTCAGTGTGGATGAGAAACTTTTGGAAAACGCTTGGAAACGCTAGTGTGGACGGAGAGCGTTTTAAAATGAAAACTCCGTTTTCAAATGTATCCGCATAAATGTAAACGTAGCCTTATAAAGCAAGAAATCCCACTTATTAAACCTGACAGGGCACACCTGTGAAGTGAAAACCATTTCAGGTGACTACCTCTTGAAGCTCATCAAGAGAATGCCAAGAGTGTGCAAAGCAGTAATCAAAGCAAAAGGTGGCTACTTTGAAGAACCTAGAATATGACATTTTCAGTTGTTTCACATTTTTTTGTTATGTATATAATTCCATGTGTTAATTCATAGTTTTGATGCCTTCAGTGTGAATCTACAATTTTCATAGTCATGAAAATAAAGAAAACTTTGGTTCAAAGCTGTGTCCAAGGTGTGTCCAAACTTTTGGTCTGTACTGTATATCCTAAACTGTATGACTCTATGCTTGTTGCGTTCACAATCACTTTCTACGGAAAGCAGAGAAAGCAGATTAAGTGACTCTGTACACTGTGATCCAGACATCATGTTGGTTTTCAAGCGGTTTTAACATTTTATTTTCATATTTTTCCACATCATTTTATGATTTTAATTTTAACAAACGATTAGGGACAGGCTAAATAAGAATGCAAAATCACTCATTGACAGCAGGTGGCGCTTATGAAACAGCAGCAATACAAAATTTCCTGGTTTACAAAGCAGTGCTGCACTTCTAAATGCTACATTAATATGCATTATACAGAGGTAAGACGAAAAGAAAATACCATATAAGTTCATTCAGAAGATGAACAAAGGTCTTACAGGTTTGGAAAGGACAAGAGGGAGAGTAATTAATGACAGTATTTTCATTTTTGGGTGAACTATCCCTTTAGGTTTAACAAAAAATTATCCTAAATGTGTAGACTGTAGGACTTTATGCTTTTTGCATTTACAATCACTTTCTATGGAAAGCAGAGAAAGCAGATTAAGTGACTCTGTGAACACTGTGATCTTGTTATCTTGTGCAAATTAAAAACAACAGGTTGATGAATGTCTGAACTCTTCCAGACATACAAGCCCCGATGACTTGACTAAGCCTTGGCTGGCTTTCCTGCCTGCTCAGATTCCCTGCTCTCAATCTTTTTCAGCTGAGTTTAAAGACTTTCGGCTGTTTTCTCACTAAGGATCAGCGGTAAGCCCCTCTCAGTGACACTTCGACAATTAATCTTAGTCCAGCACAATTTCGAAACCTCAAACAGAATTACATTACGATTTTGAAGTGGGAACTCGGGCCAAACGGGGACATCACCGTACCACTGTCAGCCAAACTCAATGGTTGGCTCACTGGATTCTTAGCGTTGGGATGCATTTTCACTCCACCTAGAATAGGAAGTGAAGATGCGCATGACTGAGAACTCGGTGTAAACAACTTTACTCTCCCTGCGGAGGGAGATTGTGGCTGAACGTTAAGTAATATAAATCACACATTGTAACGGACTTAATAAAACATTGATTTCACAATTTAAAGGCTGGAAAGAATGGGACTGCCGATGGGAGTGGAAAGTTCTGTTGGTGATCTACTAACAATGCAGAAATTAAAGGACACAGACGCAACTCATTTCCATAATAACCAATGCAATCTACCAACCCTCATGTCGTTCTTAAATCCGAGAGCTTTTTGACTCTGCATAGACAGCAACACAACTGACACGTTCAAGGACCAGCAAGGTAGTAAGGACATCATTAAAACAGTCCAAAATAATGACTTTATTCAACAATTTCTTCTCTTCCCTGTCTTCACCGCATGTTCATGAGAGTACCGCGAAACATGCACGTTATTTTTGTTTTTTTTGTGCACAAAAAGTACTTTGTAACTTTGTAACATTACAATTGAACCACAGATGTCACAGACTATTTTAATGATGTTCTTACTACCTTTCTGGGCCTTGAACATGGTAGTTGTGTTTCTGTCAATGCAGGGTCGGAAGCTTTCAGATTTCATTAAAAAAAAATTATCTAAAAAATTTGTGTTCTGAAGATAAACGAAGATCTTACAAGTTTGGAACGACATGACGGTAAGTAATTAATGACAGAATTTTAATTTTTGGGTGAACTATGCCTTTAAGATGTGACTTAAATGACGTAAACCTTAGTAAGTCACAATGCATGATTCATTTAAATATTCTTTTCCCATAAATGTTGCAGTTGAAAGAGAAGCTCCAACAAATGCATACGCAGCCTCAAAAAAAAAAAAAAAAAAAACTTTGTACAAGCCTTTTTATTGCTAATTTTTCACTGTGTGTCTTTAGTAAATCCTGTCAGAATTTTTTTAACACTAACACAAGTCTGTGCTGTTAAATCTGGCCCTAGGCATCATAAACTTGACACCTTTTGTAAATGTTTCCAGAGAAAAACATAACACTCTAAACAGGCCGAATATCACACACTACCAGACATTCAAGTTATTCCGATCACAACAAAGTCTCACAGAACCATGCGGTTTGTTGCAAATGAAAACAGTATGTGTTTTCAAACCAGCTCAAAATATTTTCTGATAGAATATCTCTGGGTAAAATCAAAGCCTCAAGATTAAAAAAAAAACAAAAAAACAATACCATCTGAAATCTGTCAATTCCAATTGCCCCAAAGCTTTACACTGGTTCCTGACTTTCGGCAACTCAGATTGAGGGCACAAATTGAGTAGGTTACGGTGTTTGTAATGCTGAATGGAAAAAAATCCTAGGTGTTTCTCAATTGTGTTTATTTAAAATAGTTAACAGTTGTTCCGTAAAGTCCAAACACCGTTCCAAGTGGCGTTTGGCGGGACACGTTATGGCCTTATTACCGCATTACTACACAATGAGAACTTCTCTTCACACAAACACAGAATGACTCATCCACAGTAAAATAGAGGGGGTCAGCTGTGCTGCTAAATATAGCTGTGAGACCGGCCAGAATAAGCATCAGAAATAAAAAAGAAACCCCTCCAACGCTTTTCCATGTGTGTGCGGAGAACGCAGGCATCAGGAGTCAGCACAAAGAAAACACTGTGAGACCCGCTTGAGTGAGGAAAGGAAAGAGAAGGGGGAAAATTCCTTTACCATTCCCAAAATGATCCCACATTTTAACTTTCCCAGAAAGCCAGCTAATTCCCAAGAGGCTGTCCCTGAGCACAGCACACAGCGCACAGCGCACATGGCCTTCACCCCACCCACTTTCCCTCAAGCCATTGGCCCAGAGTTGGTCTCAACAGGGAGTCAGTAGAGAGGGATCAATAAACCAGAAATCAAAATAGCCTGCTGTCAACCACTCAGCATTTGACGGGGTTTATTCGACTGAATTGCCAAAAGATGCAAGTTGACTTAAAAGTAATGCTTATCAATAATTTAATGTGCTTAAAAAGCCAACTTTCTGATTCCCACACAACTATACAATTGTTTCTCAGAATCTACTTCCTATTTTGACAATATGATTCAACCTAATCAGTAAGACATGCAGTTACTATGTGTTTTTAATAGGTTACTGTGAAACTTGCAATTCCACAAACCTTACGCATCTTTATAGAACAGCAGATGTTTGGCTGTCTGACTCATGATAGTTTACCATTTTCATCAAGGAATAATGTGGCAAACAATTTGTTGATCATTTCTAACAATGGTCAGAGTGATGAAATAAGCAGTTTCACAGTGTTCTTTTTGGGTAAACAAACATATCAACACCAGACATCAGTGCTACAGTTCATACTAAAAAACAAACTGGAACGATGACAGCTGGGTCAATGACAAAGTGGAGCGTTCGAGATAAATAATGAGAAAAATCTTTTAAAAATCTACATGCCTACTCTGTGTATTCATGCGGTTTTGAAAACCTTTTTAAATTGAATTTTCATATTTTTCCACATAATTTTCTGATTTTAATTTCAACAAAGGATTACATTTTTTTCCCTGATTGTGCCTTTATATTAATCAAAATGTAGGAAACTGTTTATTCACAATCCAAACAGACATGCTACATGTAGCACGAGCAGTTTATGATGCAAATTAGATTGCATAATTTCAAAAAATTAAAGCAAAAACAGAACCGTCTGACCTCAGCTTTGTGTTATTATGTTACATAAAGCAAACTTGAATGTAACAAAAACAGCAGGCAGGCTAAATAAGAATGCAAATTCACTCACTGACAGCAGGTGGCGCTTATGAAACAGCAGCAATACAAATTTTCGTGGTTTACTGCTGTAAACAAAGCAGTGCAGTGCTTTTAAATGCTACATTAATATGCAGAACACAGAGGTAAGATGAAAAGAAAATACCATATAAGCTTTCTGAAGACAAGTCACTTCCTTTCAGAGATACATTCATAAAAAACCCACCCCCAATTCACTTTCTATATTTTGCGCATGGTGAACAGTGAGTTTGATCTGCCTTCTACGGTATTTTCTCCTCTTTGCATTCGTCTTTAGTGTCTCTGGCTTTTGTA